>NC_081410.1:252182032-252482032 GCF_030272615.1 Cryptomeria japonica | reverse complement strand
ATTTGTTAATGGTGTTGGGATCCCAAATGCGATCCACGTGGATCTTTGCTACAAACTTAGGAAGATATTCATAAATGTACACCATAGTCCGGTATACCATATATCCCTCCACCATAGAACCCTTAGGATGTGCTCTTTGTTGAACCAAAGCCTTCAAAAATTTCAAGTGCCTCTCAACCATCCACATTGACCTAGTGTGTATAGGTCCACACAATTCAATCTCCTCAACATGGTGTATGAGGTAGTGTTCTTGTGCATTGAAAAAAGCTAGAGGTAGACATATTTGCATTTCACACATTAAATGAGGAATTTTTCTCTTCCAATATTTTATATCATCTTTATGGATTTCTTTACATGACAACCACCTATAAGGTATTCAAGACGCAAAAAAATATATTACATAAGAAGTAAAACAAATCACAAATATAATATCTATACAATGAACTAAACAAATATCACTACTTACCTTATGTATTTTCCAAGATCATATATGACTTGCTTGACATTATTGTCAAAGTCGTCTGGGAGAGATAGAGGTAGAACGCACTGCAACAATTATAAAATTATCTTTTCATTTTTTTATAACATAATGAAAAGTACACGTACGCTCAGTACTTAAATACATACTAAAAACACAAGAACATGAATTACCTTAATGAAGGTATGCCAATCATGTGTTTTCATCCCTGGCCCAAATTCACTTTTCTTTGATATGAGATTGTTTATGTTCATAGAAAATCCTATGGGAAATCGAATTTTTCGTATGACTTCTTTTATAGTATTGCTTTGTTGGTCCATTAATAACCAAGGAAGCTCACTTATATTAATCTGGTCTCCATGGCTATTTGATTGAATGACATTTATCATTGCATGATTGGAATCCTGAATGTCACTACATATTTTGACAATTTTTTCTTTGTGACGCCTTCCATCCAATATTTTCCATAATGTCTCTGTTATATTCTTTCCAATATGCATACTATCAAACAAATGAACAATTTGTAACTGCTCGTAGTAGGGCAACCTACTAAATTGTCGGGGATAAATTTTTATTCCCTTAGGAAGGTGGTCATTTATGCCTTCACGACCATCATGATCATCAATCACATCATCAATAAACAAAACAAAATAGAAAAGATGTTTTATGACAAACCAATAGATGGAATGGCATTACCTTGATGATTAATTCTATTATATTCCAACTTCCACAGGTGAGGTGTCATTCTTCATGGCTTTGATGTATTCTCTTCTTTCCCATTGAAAAGATGTTTTTTAGTATTTTGATACTTATTGTAGCGTCGTAAATTGTACGCACTTGCTAGGGTGGTACAATTTCACACCTAGTTTAGCACCCACCTTGGCGCATTTTGCATTTCGCATTGCATTTCCCCTTTAGCACTTAATTAATCAAATTAATTAGGTCTAAGGTCCTATTTCATCATCTTCCACATTATAAAGATGGGCCCTTTCATTAAAGTGTGCCCCTTTCATTTTATTTGTCCAATACATCATTTAATCAAAAACCCTAATTAGGTCCTATTTTGAACTTGGGTGCTTGATTTCGGGGGTCAAAACATCTCAAAATCACCTGTAACTTCGGGATTCTCTCTAAAATCATCATATCCGACAGCCCTGAAAATTTGGTAAAAAGTTGTCGGGACCATGGCGCCCGGCGTGCACATGGTCCCGGACATTTTTCCCAAAATTTTAGGAGCATGATCCAATCATAAAATAAAGCTTAACCCCAAGAAATTGGCGGAAGATTCAATCTCTAGGTCGGCCAAAAGTTGAAATTAAGACCTAGGGTTTCATAAATAAGAGCTCTCTTTCTTCATTTGAAGGGATGGGAATTTTTGGTTTCAGGGGCCTTCTATGCAGCGAAAGAGCAGATCTTTGAAGACTTCAACAACATTCAACATCCATCCATCAAGCATCTATCAATTTCATTCATCCATTTAGGGCTTTGAAGGCATTGAAGAACAATAAGGGATCACCGACTGAAGATTGGCTTGTACCCCTCCCTTGGGGTTGGGTATGATTTCATGTTGTTTTCATGTCTTTGCATAAGCTTCATTATATCATTTGTATTCATGCTTTAGATCACTTTGCATCTTGATTTGGAGCATTTACATTATCATGTACAAGCAATTAGGGTTTACTTTCTAGGTTGCTCTAGTTTACTTACTTGCATTTTAGGATCTTGCACACACACAAGGTCTGCACACACTACTTTTACAATACAACTTGGCTATTTGTGGAGGTGGAAACCACCAAAGCGGGGGTTTGACTAAGGCAAAACCCTATATAGCCACCCAAAACACCTTTTCAGATATAAGTGCAGATTTCGGGATTTAGACGACGCCACAAGTTGCAGATCCGAAAGAAGTAGACTGAGACAAAACAACACACCAAATTTCAAAGCAAAAGACCAGGACAGGGGCGTGGGGTGCCCTGGTCCCTCTGTCAGACAGCAAGTTTCAGCATTTTTGACAGCTTTTCAAGTTGCGAAACAACAGTTTCAGGAGCAGTTTCAGGGGCAGAATCAAGACAGTGGCACCCACGCCCCCGTCCTGAACATTTCCACTCAGATTTTAACCCCAGGTACACATCTACATTCTCCTTTTATCCTTGTGTTTACAGCTTTTCATCACTTAATCTCAATCTTGCAATCTTGTTACTAGTTCATACTTGCACTCTAGGGCTAGTAGTTGAACTTGCATCATTTTATCTATCATTTGCAACAAAGGAATAGAAATCCTAATAGGTAGCCTGTGGCTCTCTCTTCCACAAAAAGAAGTAGCCAATTGTGTGATACCTCTAGGCTCTTTCGTATTCCACAAGTGTGTGATTGAAAGTGAGATTAGGGCATGTTTGCTTAGTGTCACTTTTTCCCCCACACATTTTGGTGAACCCGACGTAAATTCCAATCTTCTCTAATTCTGATCTATGTTTTCAAATTTGAGTGTTTATGCTATTTCAAATTCAAATTTGCATTTACAAGTTTTAATTTCTTGCAAGATTCAAAAATTTAGAGGAAATTTTTGCTAAAACCCTAATTTTTCAATTCAAAGTTGAACTTGTGGATAGCTTAATTGGGATCAATAATTTCAAATCTGATTTAGGAACTCATTTGAATCATAAATTTCATTTTCTAAATCTACATTCTAAGTGCTTGCATTGGTTAAAATTAAACATTTCCTTCTATTTTGCATGTGTTATCATTTGAAAAAGGAAAATTGTTGTCATGATGCATTCATTTCATAGATGTGATAATGGGTTAGCTTCCCTTGTTTCAATTTTTCCTTCTCCTAAAGAACCTCCCCCCATCTATAACAACATTTTAGTGCCTAAAAGAGTTGCTACCAATCCCTTTGAGACTCTCCCATGCTCTAAGGATGAAGACTTTAAGAGTGATCTTGACAATTCTCCTAAAATGTGCCCTTCCTATTTAGCTATTTTAGAGGAAGAGAATGATATCATAAACACCTTTCTTAATGTTACTTCACCTTCCCTACATGATGCCTCTCTAAGTGAAAAGGTATTGATGGACATTGACTTATTTTCTCCTAAAGTTGGTCCTTCCAATGGGGGCATGTTAGTGCAACAAGAGGTTATGAACACTTCTTTCAAAGATCTCCTTCCTAAGCATGAATTTTTGGAGAAATATGTTCATGTTCCTCCTAAAAAACACTCCCTTCATGAGGATCCTTTTGTGCAAGAAGATGACATTATCCCTACATTTCCTAGTGATGGCATTTCCTTTTCCAACAAAATTCCCACTAGAGATGATGAATTAATGATAAATGCTTACCCTTCTCCTAAAGTTTGTCTTACCCATAAGCATCCCTTAGAGAAAGAAGATAAAATAATAAGCAATTTCCTTAATTCTCTCTCCCCTAAAGATCATATTGAACATATTTTGAGGAAAGAGGATGAGTTTAACACATCTATTGATGCTCTCCCTCCTAAGGATGAGGAATTAATAAACAATGTTATCTCCTCTCCCGAAATTGACAATAATTCAAACATTCCTTTCAACAAACTCACTATTTGGGATGAACCATTAGGAGAAGGTGTAGATTATTCTCTACCCCATGAGAGAACCCTAGCCAAAGGGGATGAAATCAAGATTGAAAACTCCCTTGATAGTTTCTCACCTTCCTTGAATCTCAATTATTCTCCCTCTCCTCAACTTGGTTCTACTCATAAGGAAACCCTAGTTCAAAGCAAGATGGTTAACATCTCTTTCAAAGATCTCCCTCTCAAAAGTGAGACTTTAGAGAGTAATGTTGATCCTTCTCCTAGAGAGTTTATTCCCCATGTAGATCCTTTGATGATAGAGGATGATATGACCTTTCCTAGTATTACTTTTCCTACTAGAACATCAATGCCTACCCCTTGTCTCTCTCCTAAAATTTATTTAATCTATGATGAGATTTTAGTGCAAGAGAAGACTATCAATAATTCTTCCAACACTTTTGTTCATTCCTATAAACCATCCTCAATCAATTTGATACATGTGAATGAAACACCTAACAAACCTCTCTTCACTATCCAAGGTGCTTGTCCTTCTCAAAATTCTCAACCTTTAAATAAGCCTATCTTAGTGGTTCAAGGTGGTTATGCTACTGATTCTTTTTGCACTCCTAAGAAACCTATTATTACTGTGCAAGGAGGTTATTCTACTAAGAGCCCTTATGAGTATGCTAAGCAACTGACTAGAGAGAGTTATAATGCGGTTTCTCATACCTATAACACAAGAAACAATAGGCAACCTAATCCTCCTCCAGTTGTCCCAACTTCACTTCCTCGTTCCCAACCTATTCTTCCTCAAGCTCCTCATATTTCACAAGTTCTTGGTAAGGAATATGATCTCATAGAACAACTTAAAGCTACCCCTGCTAAGATATCCCTTTGGGATTTGATCCAAACTTCTTCCGCTCATCATGGAATGTTACAAGATGCCTTGAAAGATTTGAATGTTCCTCCACCTAATACATCTAGTAATATAGTATCTTTGGTTAACTCTGTGATGAATCCTAAAGCTCAAATTGTGTTTACTCAAGATGAGTTGCCTACTAGTGAAATTCAACATCAATATGATCCCTTGATGATTGTGGTTATCATAAATGACACTGCTATAAGATGAACACTGGTAGATAATGGTTCTGGCCTTAATGTGTGTAGCATTAATCTATTGCATAAGATGAATGTGGATACATCCCTTATTGAGCCTGACTCTCATCCCATTCGAGGCTTTGATAATGTGGCTAAGTCTTCATTAGGTATTATCACCTTACCCATCACAGTGGGACCTGTTACTTTGCCTACTCCTATCCATGTTATGTCGGGAAATCTAACATACAACTTGTTATTAGGGAGACCTTGGATTCACAGTATGCAAGCTGTCCCCTCTACATTGCATAGACAAGTTAAATTTATTTATAACAATAAGACATATACCTTGATAGGTGATACTAATTTTCAAGCTTGTTTGCAAACATCTACTTCCAAAGGGAGTTCTTCTAAGCCTTCCTCTTCTAGTGATGACTCGTTAAACAAGATACCTATAGATGAATCATCACCCTCTGATAATCAAAATTCTTTGGATGAGTCTAAAG
This sequence comes from Cryptomeria japonica, assembly GCF_030272615.1. Lineage (NCBI taxonomy): Eukaryota > Viridiplantae > Streptophyta > Pinopsida > Cupressales > Cupressaceae > Cryptomeria > Cryptomeria japonica. The sequence goes on along the minus strand of NC_081410.1, from coordinate 252,476,411 downwards.
TTCCTGAAGAATATTCTTCTCAACTTTAACCTACACATGAAAAGGCTTTTGATCCTGAGAAGGTCCTCGCAGAAGATGATTGGGGATCTCTTGATTTTAATCCCACCTTTGTAGGTGAGTATAGGGTTCCTCCTAGAGAGCTTAAAGTTAAAAAGAAGGAAGAAACTAGAGATCAATCAGTCTTACTTGAACCACCTTTTCTTTCTGAAATGGCTAATTGTTATGGTCATGGTTTTCACATTTTGGCTAAGAGTGGCTAGAGTGGAAATGGTTGTGGCACAAATGAACAAGGAATTAAAGTTCCTTTAGAACATAACATGCATGAATATTCATTTGGACTTGGATATAATCTTTCTAAGCCCACCAAAGCATCTAAAAGACCATCTCTCAATGTGAATGCTATATTTAGTAGTGATGATGATCTCACTTCAACTAAATCATCTTCTACTTCTATCAACTCTCATTCCCCTCATAAGGAAATCTTGGCGATGAACAAATCTCTTTATGACTTCCCTCAAATTTCTAAATCCACTTATGAATCTTTATCTCCTATTCATCATAAAGTCCTTTCCTCCAGGGATAAGGCTCTACTAAATTACACTCATCTTTCTTCTAAGATTTCTCGTAACTTTCCTTCTTCAATTTTTATCATTTTATACATGTTTTTGATCTCACTTATAGTTGAGCATTCAGCATGTTATATTCAAATACCTCATTCAATCTATCATGTCTTTAAATAACATTAATGGCTATTATGTTGCTCATCATTATGTGACATTGGTAGCTCATTTACTGGGGGCTAATTGTCATTCATGATGGTACAATTTCAAGTGCAATCATATTTTTGAAGCAACATAATAGCCTAATTTTTCTATGTTATCTCTTGTTCCTATGGGGTAATAGTGTGGAAATATTGATCATCTTTTCTTTAGAATCCTCTTTTCCTAGATATGGGAGAAGATGTGTATTCTCTTTCTTACCTTACCCACTTCTTGTGAGGAGCATTTTACATGCACTAATGTCTTGCTTGCATGAACTCATGTGAGCATGTAGTACATTTTGCTTATGTCTAAATCTCTCCCTAGAAGATTGTGTAAGTCCTTCTCATTGTCCTTATCCTTGGGAGGTGATGATCTTTCCTTATTTTTATCTAAGGATCCACTTTTTCCTATTTCATGGATGGTGTGAACTTTATTACTTGATGTTATTCCTTGTATGCATTTTTTGTTGTTTGTTCAAGGATTCTCTCTTACAAGAGGTGTAAGTCCTTGACTACAACCTCTTTTGCACTTGGTAAAATACATCCATAATGAATTCACTCTCCCAATTGGGTTAAAAAGAGCATCATCCTTCATTAGGAATTACTCTCACCTCGCAAAAGAAGGAAGTATTACATTCTTATTCTCTTCTTTGTCTCATTCTAGAAGATGTTATATTTGTCTAAGACAATTCCTCTCGGGGATAGGTGTCTTTTGTACAAAGATCTCTTCTCCTCTAAGGATCTCCTTTACACATACTACAAGATATCTCTTTTCAACTATCTTATCCTTGCTTAAAGAGTGCAAAACTCTCTTGCTTGGATCTATGACATTGTTGCATTTTTGGGGTATCTTCTTTTGTGATGAAGGTAGGTATCCTTGTTCTACTTTACTTATGACATAAACATTACACTTTTTGAGCAATGGGTCATTCTCGGAACCAGAGCACAGACTCTTAGAGTGAGATGTCCCCATTTTTTTCTTTTATGCAAGGTGATTATTCTCGGAACCAGAGCACAAACTCTTAGAGCAAGATGTCATGCTTTTGTACTATACATATACAGGTTGTAGCATACTTGGGCATAGACTCCTATGAGGTGCTTCTAACCTCCCTTACACACACATGCACTAGGTTGAGTGGAACTAGTGGCATAAGGCTAGACTTTCTCACTCTCCTCCCTTACATGGATCACCTAGACAGACTCTAGGGGCTAGTTTTCCATGTCCTTTTTTCCATGGATCACCTAGACAAAGATCTAGGGGTGAGAAGTCCATGTTTTCTCTCTCACTATTCTTTTCATGGATCACCAATGTGTGTATTCATGTTTTTTTCCTTTCTTTTCTTCTCTTTGCATTTTGTTTCCATTTACATCCTTCATCTTGTGTTAGAGAACTCTCAAATCCTCACACTCTTTGTTTTGTTGGAATTGAGATTTAGTCCTCTTTCTTACCAAATGATTCTCCATTAGTTTTTGATCTCATATCAAATCTTCTTGTGAGCATTTGTCATCAATACTCTTTAACAATTCAAAATGGTAAACATGATACCCTGTTTCAACTCACTAAAATTAGCAAGCCGAAACAGGAGGGGGCATATAGGTACCCTCGAATTTTCATCACCTTCCTTAGTAAGGACTAGGTGATTTTGTGATCTAACGTGTGTTTTGTAGGGTGCGGTTCCTAACTATGTACTGCAGATACCGCTGGGGGCTTCGTTCGACAGACTTATGGATATATCCTTTTTCAAATAATGTTTAATTTTTTGTACTTTAGCTTACATATGCACGTAGTGTTCATATGACCGCTAAAGTGGGGGCTAAATGTAGCATCGTAAATTGTACGCACTTGCTAGGGTGGTACAATTTCACACCTAGTTTAGCACCCGCCTTGGTGCATTTTGCATTTCGCATTGCATTTCCCCTTTAGCACTTAATTAATCAAATTAATTATGTCTAAGGTCCTATTTCATCATCTTCCACATTATAAAGATGGTCCCTTTCGTTAAAGTGTGCCCCTTTCATTTTATTCGTCCAATACATCATTTAATCAAAAACCCTATTTAGGTCCTATTTTGAACTTGGGGGCTTGATTTCGGGGGTCAAAACATCTCGAAATCACCTGTAACTTCGGGATTCTCTCTAAAATCATCATATCCTTCCCAAAATTTTAGGAGCATGATCCAATCATAAAATAAAGCTTAACCCCAAGAAATTGGCGGGAGACTCAATCTCTAGGTCGACCAAAAGTTGAAATTAAGACCTAGGGTTTCATAAATAAGAGCTCTCTTTCTTCATTTGAAGGGATGGGAATTTTTGGTTTCAGGGGCCTTCTATGCAGTGAAAGAGTAGATCTTTGAAGACTTCAACAACATTCAACATCCATCCATCAAGCATCTATCAATTTCATTCATCCATTTAGGGCTTTGAAGGCATTGAAGAACAATAAGGGATCACCGAGTGAAGATTGGCTTGTACCTCTCCCTTAGGGTTGGGTATGATTTCATGTTGTTTTCATGTCTTTGCATAAGCTTCATTATATCATTTGTATTCATGCTTTAGATCACTTTGCATCTTGATTTGGAGCATTTACATTATCATGTACAAGCAATTAGGGTTTACTTTCTAGGTTGCTCTAGTTTACTTACTTGCATTTTAGGATCTTGCACACACACAAGGTCTGCACACACTACTTTTACAATACAACTTGGCTATTCGTGGAGGTGGAAACCACCAAAGTGGGGGTTTGACTAAGGAAAAACCCTATATAGCCACCCAAAACACCTTTTCAGATATAAGTGCAGATTTCGGGATTCAGACGATGCTGCAAGTTGCAGATCCGAAAGAAGCAGACTGAGACAGAACAACACACCAAATTTCAGAGAAAAAGATCAGGACAGGGGCATAGGGCGCCCTGGTCCTGCCAGGACAGGGGCGCTGGGCGCCCTGGTCCCTCTATCCGACAGCAAGTTTCAACATTTTTGACAGCTTTTCAGGTTGCAAAACAACAGTTTCAGGAGCAGTTTCAAGGGCAGAATCAGGACAGTGGCACCCACGCCCCCATCCTGAACATTTCCACTCAGATTTTAACCCTAGGTACACATCTACATTCTCCTTTTATCCTTGTGTTTACAGCTTTTCATCACTTAATCTCAATCTTGCAATCTTGTTACTAGTTCATACTTGCACTCTAGGGCTAGTAGTTGAACTTGCATCATTTTATCTATCATTTGCAACAAAGGAATAGAAATCCTAATAGGTAGCTCGTGGCTCTCTCTTCCACAAAAAGAAGTAGCCAATTGTGTGATACCTCTAGGCTCTTTCGTATTCCACAAGTGTGTGATTGAAAGTGAGATTAGGGCATGTTTGCTTAGTGTCACTTTTTCCCCCACACACTTATTATTTTTGTGGAGAAAGTGCCTATACTCATCAAACACTTTCTTTCCTAAACTTTTTGAATGACGAGATTTCATCTTTGGACGACAAACAGGACATGCAAATTTTCCCTTTGTTTGAAGACCTACAAGAAAATGTATAATTGGATTAAATATGATAATTTTTTGAATTATAATGTTCATGCACAACTTAAACACTATAACATACCACAAAAATGTGTTAGCCCCAGGGCATCATGTATTGTCCATAGAAGCATCGCATGGAATTGAAATTGTCTTTTTCCTATTGGTCTAGAGACATCATACATAGTAACACCATTCCATAACTCTAGCAACTCATTGATAAGAGGCTCGATATATACATTCATATCTTTAACTTGGTACTTACCTAATCGAATGAACAAAAACATTACATAATTATTATGACCATTTTATTGCAATATTTATAATTAAATTTAGACAACTATATTTAAATGATAAAATACCTGGAACAATCATTGCCAACATTATGTGCTCCCTCTTTATTGACATCCATGGAGGAATGTTATTGTTGATAACAAAAATAGGCCACATTGAGTAAACAGATCTCATCTCTCCAAATGGATTGACACCATCCGCTGCCAATGAAAGCCTGAGATTACGAGGTTCTTCTTTAAAGTGTGGCCACTTTTCCTCTATATCCATAAATGCTAAACCATCCACAGGCATTTGAATAATGTCATCTCGACTTCTATTGTGTGCATGGTAATCCATAAATTGTGCCAAGGTAGTGCACTTGAATAATCGTTGCATACGTGGAATAATGGGAATATAGAAAAGAACCTTGCGAGGAACCCTTTTTGTTATTTGATCTATTCGATATCTACTGATATGACATTCAGGGCATTCAGTTCGAAATTCATGTTCTTTGTGATATATAATATGATCATTGGGACAAGCATCTATTGCTTGATACTCCATTCCAATATCTTTCATAACGACAGATAATTCTTGGCATGAACGAGGTAGAATATTTGATGGTGGTAACAAAAACTCACCTATCAATCTACAACAACAAAATATAATTTGTTATAATAAAGAATATTAATGGTACAACATGATTCATAGTTTATTATGACATATATGACATGCCTTAACATACGTGACATTGTTATGTTGGATAAACCAATCATAACCTTCAAGTTCACCAACAACAATACAACAGAGAGAAGAGTTGCCTGCGAGCCTTCATAAAGGGCCTCATATGCCTTCTCAAGTAGAGGGACATCATGAACAACATCAAGGTCATCTTCATAATCATGATCATATGCGTGAGTACTAAATGAGTCATGGATCAATGTATTTGTACCATCATCTTCAATTGTGTTTTCTGGCTCATGATCGTCATCTTCCATGGGATCATTATCTTCAGCTTTGATATTCACACCTCCATGTTCATCCACTTCGAAAACCATATTCTCAGGGTTGTGTTGATCCATACCATGTGCTCCGGGGTGCTCGACCTATATAAAATTGATATACATAAATAAACCATGATCATGATCTCATCATCATGTGATTTATTATGTATATAAATTGTCAAAACGATATAATGAAAAACTTACAAATGGATGATAATCATGTCCACCTTCAATGTGACCATGCAGCCTACAATGTTTCTTCGCTATTTTGATTAGAAGTCTTCTAGTCTTTAACCCCTTACAAATTTTGCACAGACAATAACATTTTCCATCACCTTTTCTTTTCAAGTTAGACCACAATCTAGCAATTGTCTCCTTATTTTGTTGTTCGTTGATATTGTCTGACATGGTCTTTCTTCACAGGCAAGAAAATAGAAATTATTGTCTGACATGGTCTTTCCCTCAGGAGCTGGTAGATCCTGCTTCCATACTTTAATTCTATTTTCTCAAAGGACAATTCTAAAAATCCATGCATTGCAAACAACTATTTACACCTTTGTTGGTTGTGGTGGCGTCATAGAGAGTTTACATCAATAAATGAAGAACATGCCAATGCTTTTAATGCAGCAGTAGAAGTCTATCTCTTATTCAATATCTCTAGTGAAACCCCCATGATCTTTTGTTGGAGTAGCATTTGTTATATTCTAGAAAGGGTCTTGTTCTTTGTTGATGAGATATTCATCTACCTCAAGAAATAACTATTCTTATCTCCAACAAGAAGTGGAACTAAATGAAGATCTAGCACCATGAAATTAATCCTCAAAAGGATTACTATAGTTAGTTTTGGTAGATAATGATCTGGGTAAAATACTAATGTGGCTTTACGAAACATTATGTACTAGCTTAGCATACTCTAGCAACTTTGGTGTGATATGATACATCCAATTAAGTCTCCATCGGTATCTCTATTGTGTTTATGGATTGGGATTCAATGTACTCTTTTTATACACAGATTTTACTTTCAACTAAGGAGGTTTGTATGTACTTGTCTTTCGATTGTATCCCTATTTCAAGAATTTATTCTATCAACAAATCGTTTGTTGTAAGTTGTACAAGTGGAAGCTTGAACATGCCTTCCATGCTAGCCTTGTTGATACGTTCAACACCATCTTGTGCAACAAATCTTTAAAACTCCATTTTTCTGAATTGAAGAGTGAGTAGTAGGGACAATCTAGGACACTTATAGAGGTTTTGTAAGAGAGATAAATAGACCTAAATATTATCGCTTAATAATGATCATTAGGTAAATAGATAAGAAACTCTCAATATCAAAATGACTTTCTCAATTGTCTTTACTAGAAATGGATAGATATGCTAATAATGGCTTTATAACTGTATGTCAACTTTAGACTCAATTCAAGAAGAGCTATAACTAATATGCAATAACTAGATTTATGATCTCTATAATATAACAATCCAATAATTATGTTTCCACGCATCTATACCACAACACAAACATCATGCTAGTGTTCAGCCATAGCAATTGATATCCTAATTATAGAATGTGAAATATGCACATAATTAAGAAAAAACAAGTGATAGATGCTTATTGCAAACATAAATGACTAATGGACAAGAATTGAATTCATTGTAGATAGTTTTGAATATCAAATTCACTTATTTGTGTGCATTTAGTAACTCATGTACTTGTGGCCAACCATTTATCTCTTTCATAAATTAAACACTTATTAATAACATTAAATGGCTGAGTAATTATGTTTTAGTAGAAATTGAAAATAAAATATTTTATTTCAGGACAGCTCACACTGTTCCCTATCATATTTTAGACTCTCAGTTTTGTTAGTAGTGGTTTGATGTCTTTGGAGCTGATCATTGCATTTCTTTAGTTACGTTTGCTAGCCTACTCCCAGCCTGTGCCAAAATGGGAGCTTTGGAACAGGGTATGGGCATCCATCAAAGCATAAAAGATAGAGGAATTTTGTCAGATGTAGTTGCAACTGCACAAAATGGATTTGTTGAGAAGGCTTTAGAAACTTTCAAGCAAATGCAATTGGCAGGTGTAAAGCCAAATTCCATGACCATTGCTACTATCCTCTCTGCCTGTGCCAAAATGGGAGATTTGGAATAGGGTATGGACATTCATCGAAGCATAAAGGATAGAGAAATTTTGTCAGATGTTGTAGTTGTAACTACCTTGGTAGACATGTATGCAAAATGTGGAAGCATAGACAAGGCACATGAACTATTTGATAGAATGCCTAAAAGAAATGTTGTCTCATGGACTACAATGATTGTTGGATATGCACAAAATGGATTTGTTGAAAAGGCTTTAGACACTTTCAAGCAAATGAAATTGGAAGGCATACAGCCAAATTCCACAACCTTTGCCAGCATCCTCCCTGCTTGTGCAAAATTGGGAGCTTTGGAATAGGGTATGGACATCCATCAAAGCATAATGGATAGAGGAATTTTGTTAGGTGTTGTACTTGCAAATGCCCTGCTTGACATGAATGCAAAATGTGGAAACATGGACAAGGCTCGTGAATTGTTTGATACGATGCCGCAAAGAGATGTGATCTCATGTGAACAATCAACACGCGTGTATACGAGAGGAAGGGATTGTTGATACAAAATTGAATGCTCACTCCTCAATCATAGTTCTATGGTTTTACGAGATTAAACTAGGACAATTAACCACCACATGTATATTTTTTGCAACATGAAATTAAAACTAGGGCAATTTGAATCTACCTCTTGCGTGGGATTGCCTTCAATGCGGGTTTGACGTTCTTGGGGGTTGAAGTCGCCATGGATGCCTACATAGGATTGCAATTCACAAATGAATTCCCTACCTCTTTTTTTATTTTGTAATGGCCGTTGTCGTCAGAATTACGACGAACTCGAGCACTTTTTTGAAAAAAAGAAAATTCTCATTGCTAATGCCTTCTTTGTCGAAACCAAATGGGTAATTTCCATAGGAATTACGACGAATGCGGGCATTTTTTCAAAAAAAAATTCAAATTTGGCCACAATATACCTTCTCTGTCGGAAACCTCAGTTGAAAATCTAGTCCAAATGTATTAGTGTCCATTTACATTTGAATATCTATCCTGATCTAAAGTAGATTTAGGTGCCATATGTTCAAGTATCTAGATCTCCTTTGAGTTATTAGACTCTTCTAATGGACCTTGATCTAATACCAATTGTTGAATATCCAAAATACTGAGAGGGGAGGGGTGAATCGGTATTCCCTTGAATTTATTAAAACCTTTTAAACAACCATCCACATAACATAACTAAATTACCGAAATGAAAAGAATAATAAGCAGAAACAAGGTACACCACATGAAACTAGTAATTTATACATGGAAAACCCAAGATGGGAAAAACCATGGAGAGGATTATCTCTCAATATTATGTAACTGGTTACTGTTGGCATTTGGAGGAATTGATTATGTGTTGCATTGATGGAAACACCGGTTGTTTTGGTTGTTTACTGGTTTCCGGTTGGTTTTGGTAGAGTGGTTGGTTTATGATATTGATCCGGTATGATCCGGTATGCTTTGGTTTGTGGAATTGGTTTGGATCTGTCATTCATGATATTTAGATGTGTATCATGATCAGTTGGTTTTGGATTTGATGACTCAGGAGCTATAATTTGTTCTAGTAAGCCTTTTGGTCACCGGTAAGGATTTTACCGGCAGAGCTTTGTTGAAGATCTTTTGATGCACATGATAAGTGGCACCGGTGCGAATTCTAGATGTCTTTCAGAATGTTGTTGGATATCTTGTTCATGTTCCATTTAATCAGTGGTGTTGGATTTGGTTTATGGCAACCTATTTTGGGCCGATGTTATCTAGGTTATGGACTAGTTTATGTAACGTGCTAGAGGATGTTCTTGATGCATTACCGACAAGATTTAAGGATTGGTTTACATTTTTTTTGGCCTAAGATGACTTGGTTGATCATTGGATTATGGGTTTATGTTATGAACTTATTGTATTATCTTTTTGGTGGCCGGCCTAATTGTTTAGGCCCCAGGTTGGTATAAATATGATGTAAGATCTCTTTGTAGATCATGGTATATGGGATTAGGTTTATCTATGTGCAAATAATGTTGTAATCATATGCAGAAGGTTTGGTCAATCATAGGTGATCAAATTTGGTTTGTAAGAGAGGTTTAAGGCCTCTGGTATTGAGCTTAATCAGAACTGTACTCAGGCATAGGAGATGCTATACTTGCAATTTAGTCTTCTTTTAAGATTGTAGTCCAATATTTTTGTAGTCAGTGAGGCTCTATTTTGTGATGAGCAATACTCTCTAGGTTGTTGGCCTTCTTGCATATTGCAATCACATACTTACTGCAGAAGTATTATTTAACTGTGGGTAGGGTTCCCGCTATGGTTTTTCTCTTTACTGGGTTTTCCACATACAAATATTGGTGTCATGTGTTATGGATGGATGGTAACTATTCTGTGATTTATTCTTATGTTTAATTGCTATATCTGTTATTCTGGTATTTGTTTTATGAATTTCGATATTGAGTTTATGTATTCCGGTAATAAGGTTTTGAATTCTTAAAGTTCTATAATCTAGTGACAACTGATTCACCCCCCCTCTCAATTGTCCTCTGGTTATTTGAGTTGTCTAACAATTGGTATCAAAGCTTGGTCCTCTCTACAGAAGCTTAACCGCTTGATGAAGATCATATGGCATCTAGTAGTTCAAGTTCATCAAATACATCTGGTGTTGTTTTTCGGGGAGAAATTTGTAGGCTTGATGGAACAAATTACAAGGTTTGGAAGATTCAGATGGAGATTCATCTAAGATGTCTTGGAAAGGAGATTTGGGAGATCATTGAGAATGGTGTTACATCATTTAATCTGACATCTGGCAATACTCCTCCGGTGGGTTTGGATAAAGAACTTGAGAATTATTGTAGAGCTAGAGAAGCCCTTTTGTGTGCACTTTTTGATCAGCAAATAATGCGACTACATGACAAATCAACTACAAAAGCTATATGGGAAAAATTGGAGAATTTGAATGAAGGTGATCCTATTGTTAAAATTGATAAACTTGATGGTTACCAGGTGAGGTATCAAAACCTAAATATGGAAGAAGATGAAAGGATTATTTCTTTTATGGAGAGAGTTAATGAGATTTTTTGGGAATTCAATGTTGTGGTGGATCTCTAAGTGAAGATGAAATAGTTTCTAAAGTACTGAGAGCTTTGCCACCAACTTATAAGATGAAGGCTACTACAATTAATGAGTTGAGAACTATGGAAAACACCTATGTTAATAGGGATACCTTGGTTGGGAAGTTATCTACTTTTGAACTTGAGGAATTTGGACCTTCTAGTGTTGTGAAAGCTGAACCTGTTTTTCATGCATCTACATCATCTACTAGAAATAGTGATTGGAAAGATTTATATGCAAAGGAACTAGATGATATGAAGAAATAATATGAAGAGTTTGCGAAACTTGAAGCCTTATTTGCTAGAAGAGTACCTAAAGGATCGACATGAAGTAAGTATGAAGGAAAATCACCTTTTGAATGCTTTACATGTAATAAGATAGTTCATTTTGCATCTAGATGTTCTGAAAGGAATTCAAGATTTGAAGAAAGAGCTATAATATCTTATAGGCCTAACCATGATTATCAAAGCAAGAATAAGTACAAGAAAAATAGAGACAAATCATGCTACTATGCGGATGAGGAAGGTGTGACTGGTTCTGATGATGAACTGACACAAGATTCAACTAGTGGATCTAGCAATGGAAAGGAATGGGTATTTTTGGCTATCAAGGAAGATGATCCAGTACTTGAAGAGAAGGCCCTTGTTACTAAAATTGAAAACAGGATGAATGGGTAATTGATAGTAGATGTTCATATCATATCACTGGAGATAAAAGGAGGTTCTTGTCTATGCAAGAATTTGATGGTGGTCTGGTTAGATTTGGAGATGACAAAGCATGTATGATCAAGGGAAGAGGAACAATATCATTGGACAAGAAGCATAACATTGATAATGTTTATTATGTTGAAGGTTTAAGGCATAATCTTTTGAGTATAGGACAATTTGTGGATAAGGGATTTCAGTTATAGTTCAAGGATGGAAAATGCAAGATTATCAACAGATTTGGATTAGAAATTGCAACTAGTACACAAACTAAAGTTAATATCTTTCATTTGAACTCTGGTGAGAAGACATGTTTGATTTCACAAATTGATGAGAGTTGGCTATGGAATAAGAGGTTGTCTCATGTAAATTTTGATTGCATTGTGAATATCAGTTCTACTAAAGAAATTAGAGATATACCTAATATTGTAAAGCCCTATAATCCGGTATGTAAGGAATGTCAAATGGGAAAGCAAGTCAAAACTTCTTTTAAGAGTATACAAGACAAATCTAATGATGTTCTTTATCTTATTCATACTTATTTGTGTGGTCCTGCTAGAATCAAATTTTTTTAGGGTTATAGATATTCCATGCTAACCATTGATGATTATTCTAGAATGATGTGGGTTACTTTTCTAAGAGAGAAGTATGAAGCATTTGCAAAGTTTAAAATATTTAAAGCTATATTTGAGATAGAGACAAGAATGAAGATTAAATATTTGTCAGATCAAGGTGGATAATTCATATCCAGTGAATTTAATAGCTAATGTGAGAAGAATGGGATAAGGAGACAATTATCTACACCCTGAACATCTTAGCAGAATGGAGTTGTGGAAAGAAAGAACAAAACTATCTTGGATGCAGCTAGAACTATGATGATGGAAGCTCATCTGCCTCATATCTATTGGAAAGAAGTTGTAAGCATGGTGGTATACACATTCAACAAAGTTCATATCAAAGGAGATACTGGTAAGTCACCTTATGAGTTATGGTTTGGTCATACACTGATAGTTAAGTATTTCAGAATCTTTGGTAATAAATGCTATATCAAAAGAGATCATTGCATTGGAAAGTTTGATCCTAGATGTGACGAAGGAATATTTCTTGGTTATTCAAATGAAAGCAAAGCATATAGATGTTATAACAAAATATCGCAAAGAATTGTGGAGAGTACAAATGTCAAAGTGGATGAGCAAAACATAAGTCAAATCAGAACCTATGAGAGAAAATCGGTAGTGGAAATGATCATAACTGAACCAATAGCACCTACACCAGAACAAAATGTTGAGCCAGTTACTATATCAGTATTAGAAAATTCAACAGTAACTGAAGATTAGGATAGAGGAAAAGAAAATCAGAAGACTCCTAGGTATGTAAGGTTGAATCATTCAGAAGATCATATCATTGGGGATAAAAGAAAAGGAGTGATGACAAGAAGAAGGTTGGAATCTGATGAGGTATGTTTTATTTCTCAAGTTGAACCTGTAGCATCGGAATTAGGAATCATCAAAGCAATATATAAAAGGACATATTATTCATTATTAGCTCAATCACAAACACACATTGCAATGATCTAATCCTAAGCACACTCAATAGAGATATGAAAACAAAGCATTCAAAATGAAAGATTATGCAAACCAAATGCAGAATTGAATGCTCCTTCCATGCGGCTCCATTGTTCTTCTTTCCTCTTCAATGGATTTGTGGATCTCACCTACAAGTGCACGTACAATTGAAAGCAAGATTGATGAAAAGCTCAAGAGTACTAGAAGCGTAAATTCCATAGTTTGATTAAGGATTCGGATTAGCTTTGATTGAAAATCATCCAATTTATAGAAGAATTGGATAAATGACAAGATTAGCATGATGCAATTCAAATGGAAATTGCAAATCAAGAATAGCAAAACTATGACAAATTGCTATGCAAGGCTTATGACAATTCATGACAAATTTATATGTCAAGAATTTATGACAATTTATGACAAATTCTATGACAAATTTCTATGTCAAGAATTTATGACAATTTATGACAAATTCTATGACAAATTTCTATGTCATTTCCATAAATTTAGGAGAGAATAGGAGGAAATTGAAATTAAGAATTAAGAAATTAGAAAATTTAGAAAAAGAGGAATTAAGAAATTAGAAATTAGGAAATTGATGAAAATTAGAAATTAGGAATTAGTGAATTAATTAATAATTTTTCATTTATTAATCAATTCACAAAGAGGAATAATTAGCCAATTAAATGAAGATTTAATTGTAATGAGAAGAGTTAGGATAAATAAGTAATTTATTAATCCTAAAGGAAGAAAATGACACACAAGGTTAAATGATGAAATCATGAAACCTTGGAAGACGAATTAGGTCTTGAAAGATAATTGACTTGATTTGATTTGATTTTGGACTGATAAATGACCAATGTGATAAATGATTTGATTGATAAAATGCCCCAATTGACGAGGAACAATGACAAATTGATCCAAATTGACATAATTAAGACAGACAATGATTGATAGCAAAATTGATCGTAAAATGACAAGATCGACAAGAGGAAAAGAATCGATGACAAAATAGATTGCAAGACGACAAGATTGAAAATGACCACGATCGATGATTAAATCGATCGCAAATGACAAGATCAAACATGACAACGATCGATGACAAATCGATCGTTAAACGACAAGATTGAAAATGATAAGGATTGATGATAAATCGATCGCCAGATGACAAGATTGATAAGAGGACAACGATCGATGACAAATCGATCGCAAGATTGACAAGAGGACAAAACCCTAATTAGGATTGACGATGTCCAAAATGATGACAAATGAGCACGCACATTGATGCGATAGGATAAAATCGATCAAAAATCATGATTGGATAGTGTTGTCGACAAGACCAAATTTGAAAGTGATAAATGAAGAACGCAGAAGAAGGACTCGATGTTCGCAAATGATAAAAATCAAGTGCGTGACATAGGAGAAATGTTAATGCGATGCAAAAACCTAAAATGAGGCAATGCGCAAATGTTAAAGTATGATTCCGCATGCGTTGACCATTTTTAAGTGTCTACAGAACCAACATCAATAATTGAAGCTTGTAAAGATAAAAGTCGGATGAAAGCAATGAAAAATTTAGTGGCTAATATTTGCCAACTGGCTATTTTTTGAAATTTGGGAATCAAGATTTGGCTAATAAGTTCAGCTTTTGAGGTGACTTGAATCACCACGTTTTTAAAATTTTTTATTTTAGTGTTATTTAAACCACCAAAGAACTTATTTTTTTAGTTTTTTTTAACTCAAAGATTTGCCACAATATTCAATACATAATTGGATCATATTCGCCAAAATTTAATAATTTATTGTAGAAATCTAAATTAATTCACCAAAAATATATCATAATTATTAGTTACTTTAGGGTTATATCAATAATATTTATTTTCCACCATTGATTTAAAACATAATCTAATGACCTTCATTGTATTCTATGAGGTAAATTGTACCTACAAGTTGTAATGGCCTCAATGAAAATCAATCGTCTAAAAGAAAATTTTGCCCCCATGAGTATTACAAATTGTTGGTACATTTTATCTCACTAAATACAAAGAGGGCTATTAGATTATTTTATGTTAATTGTAGAAACTAAATAAATTAGATTATACCCCTTAAACTCATTAATGATTTCCACCTTCAGGCTTTTACTTTTCTATATAAAAAAAAAAAATTAAATGAAAGGATTTGCAATAGTAATTAATGCATACTCTTATTATTTTCCAAGATTCGCCAATATTTTCTACCAAAAAAAATTGATATAAAAAAATTTGCCAATAAAATTAATATTTTTCTTTTAAAAAAGGAAAGATTCGCCAATTTAAATAATTGTTATTTAAAAATATATATATATATTCACCAAGATTTTATACAATTTTCTAAGAGGGGGTTTCTTAAAGTTATCACTGGATCAGATATAAAAGAATAACACATGGACTTTAGCCCCCCAACCTAAAAATAAGAATGTTATTGGAACTAAATGGGTTTTTAGGAATAAATTGAATGAGGATGGACAAGTTGTGAGGAATAAAGCTAGATTGGTTTGTAAAGGATATTCTCAGAAGGAAGGAATTGATTATGGTGAAACTTTTGCACTGGTAGCTAGGATTGAAGCTATGAGATTATTTCTTTCTTATGCTACACATAAGAACTACAAGGTTTATCAGATAGACATTAAATGTGCATTTTTGAATGGATATCTTGAAGAGGAAGTTTATATTGATCAACCTGATGGATTTTCACTTTCAGATGACAAAAACATGGTTCACAGGTTAAAGAAAGATTTATATGGATTGAAACAAGCCCCTAGAACTTGGTATGCAAGACTAGATAAATATCTTTTGAAGCTTGATTTCACTAAAGGTAATGCTGATAGTAATTTATATTATAAGATCACTAATGATGACATATTGCTTATTGAGGTCTTTGTTGATGATATTGTAGACACTTTAAAATAATTATTTTTAATTATTTTTAATTCCTCACATAATTAATTAATTAATTATGTCAATTCAAATTCTCCTCAATATTAATTAAATAAAATTAATATTGTCACTATAGTATGTGACTGATTTATTTAATAAATCAATCCCTTTCTATATTCTTCTAAAAATTAAATCCTCACAAATCTTCCTCTTGGTTAATTAATTTCAATTAATTAGTTAACCTACATGATTCCTATAAATCATCTTCTTAATTCATCATTAACCTAATAAATTCTTCTAGAAACTCCCTAAAACTCACTTAACCTTATTCTTCTAATTTTTAATTCCCTCCACTCATTCACTCTCCTAGTCAAATCCTCCTACAAATCCTAATCCCACCTAACGTTTCCTCTAATCCCCCTCCTAATGAATTGCTAATGGCTAATCATCATGATTAGCCACAAAGTCAACTCCTTTGTCCCTTTCATCCAACCATTAGCTTTTAATGCTCTTTTCCTAGGTGAATGTGAGATTTTCAAAATCTCACAATCCTCTAGGCATCTCCTCTCCCAAGGAATTTTTGGAGAATTTTAAATTCTTCCAATCCCCATGATTATCCCTTTTTGGAGAATTTTAAATTCCTCCTCCCCATTCTTCAAAGAATGTCACATCCCTTGCTCCTCTCAAGGCACATTGGGAAGTCTTCCCAATGCACCTTGCTCTTCTCAAGGTACCTTGGGAAGTCTTCCCAATGTACCTTGAGGAGTGTGGAGACAAGAAATGCCTTTAAGGGATATTTCTTGGTCTCCACACCCTCTCTTGGGCCTTGTGGGAGCTCACAAGTAATCCTAGCCCTTCATCTTGAATCCATCTGAACCATCCATTTTTCCTCTCCTCTTCCTATAAATTGAGGATTCCATCCCTTCATTCTTCATCTCCAAATTCAGTAATCTTATGCTACCCTTTTGAGCCTAGGAAATCATCTTAGCAGCCTTATCATGTCCAAATCATATCTCATTAACACTTAACCATGTTGGTATTTTGGTATGGTTTTGCCATTGATGTCAACACCTACTAAAACACTAGCACTTTGGTGATCCAATAGCATTCATCGGCAAGCAAGTAACTATTGCACAGTTACTGGTATATGGTTCACCGGCAGGATATAATGTTCACCGACACTTGGAATGATATGGAAAACAATTGGTAATGTCGAAGACATCATGTGGACACTTTGTTTTGAAGAATTAATCATCGGTATATGTATATTTGCATATTTACCTTTACTGGCAAATAGGTCCAGGGTTACCTAGGGTTACACCGGTAGGTTTATCTTTTCCAGATCAGCATGGCACGCTATGGAGATGATTTAATATTGGTGTAAATGCATTAAGCCGACATGTTTAATTTGTTATTGCATCAGATATTATATTGTTTGTAAAATGTTTTATTGTAATATCTTGTAGAGCCGACCTACTAAAATTGGTCTTAGGTTATGGTATAAATGTAAGATCTTATTTGTAAGACCGAATGTGGAATGCGAAAAAGAATTGTGTGAAGGTATATGCAAGATTAAGCAGAGGTATACACAAAGACATCATTTGAAGGTGAAGCTAGGTTTTTATGAAAGCATATCAACATTACACCGGTACTGAATCCAGCATATGAAGATGCTATTTTATGCAGTACATTCTTATTGGATTTAACCATCCAACTGTAGTCAGTGTGACTCCCATTTTGTGATTGAGCAGTGAGCTCTAGGCTGTTGGCCTTTTTGCATTTGCAAACCCCATTTATGTACACTTACTATCTGTAGTAGTGTCATCTGATTGTGGGTAAGGTTTCCCACCATGGTTTTTACCCTTATAGGGTTTCCACGTACAAATATTGGTGTTATGTGATGTGGATGACTTTATGTTTATGTTTCATGCATTAATCTTTACCTGTATAGCAATTTACTGTTAACACTGTCTACCGGCACACTTAACTGGTTTACCAGTATTAAGCATTAAGTTGGTTAAGCGGTTTTTTGTTTGAATTTATTAGACAACTGATTCACCCCCCCCCCCCCTCTTAGTTGTCTCTGGGACCTAACAATTGGTATCAGAGCTTAGTCCTCTTTTGCAGAAGTTTAACAACTTGAGGAGATCCAATGTCTACTAATTATTTAAGGAAGGACAATCCTAAACTTGATGGAACCAACTATAGGATATGGAAGATCAGGATGGAGACACATTTGAATTGCATTGGTAAAGACATCTGGGAAGTTACAAAGAATGGTTATAATGCTGCTGTAGCTGGTCAGACTACTCCAACTACCTTAGCTAAAGATGAGGAGAATGATTGCAAAGCAAGAGAAGCACTTTTGAGCACATTATCAGATCAACAAATCATGGGATTATCAGATAGGTCTACTGCTAAAGCTATTTGGGATCATTTGGAAACACTGAATGAAGGAGATTCCATAGTCAAGATTGCAAAACTTGAAAGCTTCCGAGTCAAGTATGCATATCTGAAAATGGAAGAAGATGAAAGGATTTCTACTTTTATGGAAAGAGTAAATGAAATTGTTTTGGGTATTAAATGTTGTGGAGGAACCTTAAGTGAGGATGATATTGTTTCAAAAATTCTAAGAGGTTTGCCACCGGCATATAAAATGAAGGTTACTACTATAAATGAGTTGAGAACAATGCCTAATACATCAGTAACTAGGTATACATTCATTGGAAAACTTTCAGCCTTTGAAATTGAGGAATTTGGTCCTGTTGCTACTATAAAGAAAGATTTGGCCTTTAAAGCATCAACATCATCTGCTCCATCATTTGAACAATCAAATTGGAAAGCCTTCTATGGAAGAGAACTTGAAGAAACTAGGAAGGAAAATGAAGAGCTTGAAGAACTTGAAGCACTATTTGCAAGGAATATGCCAAAAGGTCTAGTTGGAAGTAAGTATGAAGGTAAAGCACCCTTTAAATGTTTCAACTCCAATAAGATTGGTCATATGGCTTCAAGATGCCCTAATAGACATGCTAGACTAAGAGAAGAAGCTAGAAGAACATACAAGCCTAATCCTGAATATCAGAAATACAGATTTAAGAAGAACAAAGACAAATATTGTTACATTGTTGATGAAGGAGTGACTTATGATTCTGATGAGGATCCAGTAGACAACGGATGGGTTTTTGTTGCTATAACGGAAGATCAACCAGCACCTACTGCTCAACCGGTAGAACAAGTCCTAGCAGCTAAAGTTGAAGTAAAGGATGAACAGATCATTGACTCAGGATGTTCACATCATATGACAGGAGACAAAGGTAAATTCTTGAACTTTCAAGAATACAATGGAGGTTTAGTAAGATTTGGAGATGACAAAGCCTGTTTAATCAAAGGTAAGGGTACAATATCTCTTGATGGTAAGCATAACACTGATAATGTCTACTATGTTGAAGGATTAAAGCATAATCTTTTAAGTGTTGGTCAATTGGTTGAGAAGGGATTTCAGTTACAATTTAAAAATAGAAAATTCAAAATCATGAATAGAACTGGTTTGGAAATTGCAACCGGTAATCAGACTAGAGGTAATATCTTTCATTTGAATAACAGTGAAAAGGCATGCTTGATTGCTCATATAGATGAAAGTTGGTTATGGCATAAGAGACTCTGTCATGTAAACATTGATTGCATGGTGAAGATCAGTACTTCTAAGGCAGTTAGAGATCTAACTAAAATTGTGAAACCTTAGAATACAATTGTAAAGGAATGTCAATCTAGAAAACAAGTTAGAGTTAGTTTCAAAAGTATTCCAAAAAAATCCAATAATGCTCTTGATTTGATTCACACTGATTTATGTGGTCCAGCTAGAACTAAAAGCTTACAAGGTGATAGATATTTCATGCTAATTATTGATTATTATTCTAGAATGTGTTGGGTCACTTTTCTCAGAGAAAAATCAGAAGCACTTGGAAATTTCAAACTGTTCAAAGCAATGGTTGAAAATGAAACCGGTAAGAAAATCAAATGTTTAAGATCAGACCAAGGAGGTGAATTTATATCTAAGGACTTTAATACATTATGTGAAGTGAATGGAATCATAAGATAGTTATCAGCACCTTGGACACCACAGCAGAATGGAGTTGTTGAAAGAAAAAACAGAACTATCTTGGATGCAGCAAGAAGTATGTTAATCTGAAGCAAATTTACCATATATATTGGAGAGAAGCAGTTAGCACAACTGTCTATACATTCAACAAAGTTCATATCAAAGGTGAAACTGGTAAGACCTCTCATGAACTATGGTTTGGTAATACTCCTACTCTTAAGTATTTCAGAATTTTTGGAAGTAAATGTTATATTAGAAGAGATGAGTATATTGGCAAATTTGATCCTAGAAGTGATGAAGGAATATTTCTTGGTTATTCATCTAAGAGCAAGGCATATAGATGTTTTAATAAGAGATTGCAGAAAATTATTGAGAGTACAAATGTAAAGATTGATGAACAATTCAGAGGAACTTCAAGGTATATAGACTCTAAACCGGCAACAGAAATTGTGACAAATGAACCTACACTAAATCCACCGGTATAGAATGAAGATCCAGTTACCCCGGTACCATCAAAGGATTCCATAGTAATTGAAGAACAACAACAAACTAAGACACCCTGGTATATAAGATTGAATCATTCAGAAGATCAAATAATTGGAAACAAATTTAAAGGAGTTATGACAAGAGGAAGATTGGCAAATGAAGAGATATGTCTTATTTCTCAAATTGAACCATCATCTATCAATGAGGCATGTGAAGATAAATTTTGGATTAAAGCTATGGAAGAAGAATTAGGACAAATTGAGAAAAATAATACTTGGACATTAGTTCCCCGGCCTAAAGATAAAAATGTAATTGGAACCAAATGGGTATTTAGAAACAAACTTAATGAAGATGGTAAGGTTGCCAGAAATAAAGCAAGACTAGTGTGTAAGGGATATTATTAGAAAGAAGGAGTTGATTACAATGAAACCTTTGCACCAGTAGCTAGATTTTAGGTAGTCTGATTATTCTTGCCTTTTGCAGCTCACAAGAACTACAAAGACTATCAAATGGATATTAAATGTGCATTCTTGAATGGAGATCTTGAAGAGGAAGTCTATATTGAACAACCTGATGGATTTTCTTTGACAAATGTCAATGATATGGTTTGCAGGTTAAGAAAGCTCTGTATGGATTGAAACAATCCCCAAGAGCTTGGTATGCAAGGTTGGATAGGTATCTTTTAAAGATTGGTTTTAATAAAGGAAATGCAGACCGCAATTTATATTAAAAAATAACTAATGATAATATCTTGATTATAGAAGTATTCGTTGATGATATAATCTTTGGAGGAGAAGATGGATTATGTAAGGAATTCTCTATTTAAATGTAGCAAGAATATGAAATGTCTATGATTGGAGAAATTAAATTCTTTTTAGGATTGCAGATTTTACAGACTGATAAAGGTATATTTTTGAGTCAATCCAAGTAACTAAAAGAGTTACTAAAGATGTTTGGGATGGAGAACTCTAAACTGGTAAGCACACCTATGACTACAAATGACAAATTATCTCAAAGAGATGAATCTACACCTGTTAATCCAACTAGATACAAATCTATGATAGGAGGTTTACTATATTTGACACAAACCAGGCCTGATATTATGAATGCAGTATGTATTGTTTCTAGATTTCAAAGTAATCCTAAGAAAAATCATGAATCAGTAGTAAAAAGGATTTTCCAATACTTACAAGGCACTGCAAATCTTGGATTATGGTATCCTAGAGATGCAAATTTTGATCTATGTGCATACACAGATGCAAATTGGGCAGGAGATGTGGATGATAGAAAAAGAACCACCAGCGGAGCATTCTTTCTTGGAAAGAGATTAGTTTCTTAGTTGAGTAAGAAACAAAGTTGTACATCTTTATCAATAGCAGAATCAGAATATGTTGCAGTAGCGACTAACTATACACAGGTACTATGGCTTAAACAAATGTTGAAAGACATAAAGGTAAAATGCAAGGAACCTATTACTATATATTGTGATAACACTATAGCAATTGATATATCTAAAAATCTTGTATTACATTCTAAATCAAAACATTTTTCTATCAAACTGAATTTTCTAAGGGAAAAAGTTGAAGAAAAAGAGATAAAACTGGTTTATGTGAATACTAAAGAACAACTTGCAGATATTTTCACAAAACCTTTGCCTAGGGAGACTTTTGAATATCTCAGAGATCAGCTTGGAGTCATATCACCACCGGTAGAGACGTAGACAGTTGATGATTGTCATCAACTGGTAGAATTGAAAGACAAATCTTTTACTCTGGTCTTTGATGAGGAAGCTACTTCTCAGGGGGAGTAGTTGGTATATTGAATTGATAGGTATTTTGTATATGAACTTTGGCATTTGATGTCAAAGGGGGAGAGATATCTATGGATAAACACATTATCTTTTAAGGAGAGATTGGTAGAGAAATTGATATTGAAAATCCTTGGATAAACACATGTTGCTCCCAGGGGGAGAGATTGTTGTTTAAGGGAGATTGTTGGTTTTTGGTATTTGCATTTCTATTTTGGCAATTTGATGGTTTTTCCATCTTGTGTTGCCATCAATGCCAAAGGGGGAGATTGTTGGTATTTTGGTATGGTTTTGTCATTGATGTCAACACCTACTAAAACACTAGCACTTTGGTGATCCAGTAGCATTCACTGGCAACCAAGTAACTATTGTACAGTTATTGGTATATGGTTCACTGGTAGGATATAATGTTCACCGTCACTTGGAATGATATGGAAAACAATTTGTAATGTCGAAGACATCATGTGGACACTTTGTTTTGAAGAATTAATCATTGGTATATTTATATTTGCATATTTACCTTTACTGGCAAAAAGGGCTAGGGTTACCTAGGGTTACACCGGTAGGTTTATCTTTTCCAGATCAACATGACACGCTATGGAGATGATTTAATATTGGTGTAAATGCATTAAGCCGACATGTTTAATTGGTTATTGCATTAGATATTATATTCGCTGTAAAATGTTTTATTGTAATATCTTATAGAGTGCCCTACTAAAATTGGTCTTAGGTTATGGTATAAATGTAAGATCTTATTTGCAAGATTGAATGTGGAATGCGAAAAAGAATTGTGTGAAGGTATATGCGAGATTAAGCAGAGGTATACACGAAGACATCATTTGAAGGTGAAGCTAGGTTTTTATGAAAGCATATCAGCATTACATCGGTACTGAATCCAGCATATGAAGATGTTATTTTATGCAGTACATTCTTATTGGATTTAACCATCCAACTGTAGTCAGTGTGACTCCCATTTTGTGATTGAGCAGTGAGCTCTAGGCTATTGGTCTTTCTACATGTGCAAACCCCATTTATGTACACTTACTATCTGTAGTAGTATCATCTGATTGTGGGTAAGGTTTCCCACCGTGGTTTTTCCCGTTATAGGGTTTCCACATACAAATATTGGTGTTATGTGTTGTGGATGACTTTATGTTTATGTTTCATGCATTAATCTTTACCGGTATAGTAATTTACTGTTAACACTATCTACTGGCACACTTAACTGGTTTACCGGTATTAAGCATTAAGTTGGTTAAGTGGTTTTTGGTTTGAATTTATTAGACAACTGATTCACCCCCCCCCCCTCTCAGTTGTCTCCGGGACCTAACAATTGGTATTAGAGCTTAGTCCTCTTTTGCAGAAGTTTAACAACTTGAGGAGATCCAATGTTTACTAATTATTTAAGGAAGGACAATCCTAAACTTGATGGAACCAACTATGGGATATGGAAGATCGGGATGGAGACACATTTGAATTGTATTGGTAAAGACATCTGTGAAGTTACAAAGAATGGTTATAATAATGCTGTAGCTGGTCAGACTACTCCAACTACCTTAGCTAAAGATGAGAAGAATGATTGCAAAGCAAGAGAAGCACTTTTGAGTGCATTATCAGATCAACAAATCATGGGATTATTAGATAGGTCTACCGCTAAAGCTATTTGGGATCATTTGGAAACATTGAATTAAGGAGATTCCAGAGTCAAGATTGCAAAACTTGAAAGCTTCCAAGTCAGGTATAAACATTTGAAAATGGAAGAAGATGAAAGGATTTCTACTTTTATGGAAAGAGTAAATGAAATTGTTTTGGGTATTAAATGTTGTGGAGGAACCTTAAGTGAGGATGAAATTGTTTCAAAAATTCTAAGAGGATTGCCACCATCATATAAAATAAAGGTTGCTGCTATAAATGAGTTGAGAACAATGCCTAATACATCAGTAACTAGGGATACATTAATTGGAAAACTTTCAGCCTTTGAAATTGAGGAATTTGGTCCTATTGCTACCATAAAGATAGATTTGGCCTTTCAAGCATCAACATCATCTGCTCCATCATTTGACAAATCAGATTGGAAAGCTTTCTATGCAAGAAAAATTGAAGAAACTAGGAAGGAAAATGAAGAGCTTGAGGAACTTGAAGCACTTTTTGCAAGGAAAATGCCAAAAGGTCTAGTTGGAAGTAAGTATGAAGGTAAAGCACCCTTTAAATGTTTCAACTACAATAAGATTGGTCATATGGCTTTGAGATGCCCTGATAGACATGCTAGACTAAGAGAAGAAGCTAGAAGAACATACAAGCCTAATCCTGAATATCAGAAATACAGATTTAAGAAGAACAAAGAAAAATCTTGTTACATTGTTGATGAAGGAGTGACTGATGATTCTGATGGGGATCCATCAGACAACGGATGGGTTTTTGTTGCTATAATGGAAGATCAACCAGCACCTACTGCTCAACTGGTAGAACAAGTCCTAGCAGCTAAAGTTGAAGTAAAGGATGAATGGATCATTGACTCAGGATGTTCACATCATATAACATGAGACAAAGGTAAATTCTTGAACTTTCAAGAATACAATGGAGGTTTAGTAATATTTGGAGATGACAAAGCCTATTCAATCAAAGGTAAGGGTACAATATCTCTTGATGGTAAGCATAACACTGACAATGTCTACTATGTTGAAGGATTAAAGCATAATCTTTTAAGTGTTGGTCAATTGGTTGAGAAGGGATTTCAGTTACAATTTAAAAATCATGAATAGAACTGGTTTGGAAATTGTAACCGGTAATCAGACCAGAGGTAATATCTTTCATTTGAATAACAGTGAAAAGGCATGCTTGATTGCTCATATAGATGAAATTTGGTAATGGCATAAGAGACTCTGTCATGTTAACTTTGATTGTATGGTGAAGATCAGTACTTCTAAGGCAGTTAGAGATCTACCTAAAATTGTGGAACCTCAGAATACAATTTGTAAGGAATGTCAATTTGGAAAAAAAGTTAGAGCTACTTTGAAAAGTATTCCAGATAAATCCAATAATGCTCTTGATTTGATTCACACTAATTTATGTGGTCCAGCTAGAACTAAAAGCTTACAAGTTGATAGATATTTCATGCTAATTATTGATGATTATTGTAGAATGTGTTGGGTCACTTTTCTTAGAGAAAAATCAGAAGCACTTGGAAAGTTCAATCTGTTCAAAGCAATGGTCGAAAATGAAACCGGTAAGAAAATCAAATGTTTGAGATTAGACCAAGGAGGTGAATTCACATCTAAGGACTTTAATACATTCTGTGAAGTGAATGGAATCAGAAGACAGTTATCAGCACCTTGGACACCACAACAGAATGGAGTTGTTGAAAGGAAAAATAGAACTATCTTGGATGCAGCAAGAAGTATGTTATCTGAAGCAAATTTACCACATATATATTGGAGAGAAGCAGTTAGCACAGCTGTCTATACATTCAACAAAGTTCACATCAAAGCTGAAATCGGTAAGACCCCTCATGAACTATGGTTTGGTAATACTCCTACTCTTAAGTATTTCAAAATTTTTGGAAGTAAATGTTATATTAGAAGAGATGAGTATATTGGCAAATTTGATCCTAGAAGTGATGAAGGAATATTTCTTTTTTATTCATCTAAGAGTAAGGCATATAGATGTTTTAATAAAAGATTGCATAAAATTATTGAGAGTACAAATGTAAATATTGATGAACAATTCAGAGGAACTTCAAGTTATATAGACTTTGAACGGGAAACAAAAATTCTGACAAATGAACCTACACTAAATCCACCAGTACAGAATGAAGATCGAGTTACCCCAGTACCATCAGAGAATTCCACAGTAATTGGAGAACAACAACAAACTAAGACACCCCAGTATGTAAGATTGAATCATTCTGAAGATCAAATAATTGGAAACAAATTTAAAGGAGTTATGACAAGAGGAAGATTGGGAAATGAAGAGGTATATCTTATTTCTCAAATTGAACCATCATCTATCAATGAGGCATGTGAAGATAAATTTTGGATTAAAGCTATGGAAGAAGAATTAGGAAAAATTGAGAAAAATAATACTTGGACATTAGTTCCCCTGCCTAAAGATAAAAATGTAATTGGAACCAAATGGGTATTTAGAAACAAACTTAATGCAGATGGTAAGGTTGTTAGAAATAAAGAGGGACTAGTGTGTAAGGGATATTCTGAGAAAGAAGGAGTTGATTACAATGAAACCTTTGCACCGGTAGCTAGAATTGAGGCAGTCAGAGTATTCTTGGCTTTTGTAGCTCACAAGAACTACAAAGTCTATCAAATGGATATTAAATGTGCATTCTTGAATGGAGATCTTGAAGAGGAAGTCTATATTGAACAACCTGATGGATTTTCTTTGATAGATGACAATGATATGGTTTGCAAGTTAAGAAAAGCTCTGTATGGATTGAAACAAGCCCCAAGAGCTTGGTATGCAAAGTTGGATATGTATCTTTTAAAGATTGGTTTTACTAAAGGAAATGCAGACATCAATTTATATTACAAAATAACTAATGATGATATCTTGATTATAAAAGTATTCATTGATGATATAATCTTTGGAGGAGAAGATGGATTATGTAAGGAATTCTCTATTAAAATGTAGCAAGAATTTGAAATATCTATGATTGGAGAAATAAAATTCTTTTTAGGATTGCAGATTTCACAAACTTATAAAGGTATATTTTTGAGTCAATCCAAGTACCTAAAAGAGTTACTAAAGAAGTTTGGGATGGAGAACTCTAAACCGGTAAGTACACCTATGACTACAAATGACAAATTATCTCAAAGAGATGAATCTACACCTGTTAATCCAACTAGATACAAATCTATGATAGGAGGTTTACTATATTTGACACAAACCAGGCTTGATATTATGAATGCAGTATGTATTGTTTCTAGATTTCAATGTAATCCTAAGAAAAATCATGAATCGACAGTAAAAAGGATTTTCCGGTACTTACAAGGCATTGCAAATCTTGGATTATGGTATCCTAGAGATGCAAATTTTGATCTATGTGCATACATAGATGCAAATTGGGCAGGAGATGTGGATGATAGAAAAAGTACCACCAGCAGGGCATTCTTTCTTGGAAAGAGATTAGTTTCTTGGTTGAGTAAGAAACAAAGTTTTACATCTTTATCAACAACAGAATCAGAATATGTTGCAGCAACAACTAACTATACACAAGTACTATGGCTTAAACAAATGTTGAAAGACATAAAGGTAAAATGCAAGGAACCTATTACTATATATTGTGATAACACTGTAGCAATTGATATATCTAAGAATCCGGTATTATATTCTAAAATAAAACATTTTTCTATCAAACTAAATTTTCTAAGGGAAAAAGTTGAAGAAAAAGAGATAAAACTAGTTTATGTGAATACTAAAGAACAACTTGCAGATATTTTCACAAAACCTTTGCCTAGGGAGACTTTTGAATATCTCAGAGATCACCTTGGAGTCATACCACCACTGGTAGAGACTTAGATAATTGATGATTGTCATCAACTGACAGAATTGAAAGACAAATCTTTTACTCCGGTCTTTGATGAGGAAGCTCCTTCTTAGGGGGAGTAGTTGGTATATTGAATTGATTGATATTTGTATATGAACTTTGGCATTTGATGTCAAAGGGGGAGAGATATCTATGGAAAAACACATTATCTTTTAATGAGAGATTGGTAGAGAAGTTGATATTGAAAATCCTTGGATAAACACATGTTGCTCCCAAGGGGAGAGATTGTTGTTTAAGGGAGATTGTTGGTTTTTGGTATTTGCATTTTTGTTTTGGCACTTTGATGATTTTTCCATCTTGTGTTGCCATCAATGCCAAAGGGGGAGATTGTTGGTATTTTGGTATGGTTTTGTCATTGATGTCAACACCTACTAAAACACTAGCACTTTGGTGATCCAACAACATTCATCGACAAGCAAGTAACTATTGCACAGTTACTGGTATATGGTTCACCGACAGGATATAATGTTCACCTACACTTGGAATGATATGGAAAACACTTGGTAATGTCGAAGACATCGTGTGGACACTTTGTTTTGAAGAATTAATCATTGGTATATTTATATTTGCATATTTTCCTTTACCGACAAATATGTCTAGGGTTACCTAGGGTTACACTGGTAGGTTTATCTTTTCCAGATCAGCATGGCACGCTATGGAGATGATTTAATATTGGTGTAAATGCATTAAGCTGACATGTTTAATTAGTTAATGCATTAGAGATTATATTGTTTGTAGAGTGTTTTATTGTAATATCTTATAGAGCCGACCTACTAAAATTGGTCTTAGGTTATGGTATAAATGTAAGATCTTATTTGTAAGATCGAATGTGGAATGCGAAAAAGAATTGTGTGAAGGTATATGCGAGATTAAGCAGAGGTATACACGAAGACATCATTTGAAGGTGAAGCCAGGTTTTTATGAAAGCATATCAACATTACACTGGTATTGAATCTAGTATATGCAGATGCTATTTTGTGCAGTACATTCTTATTGGATTTAACCATCCAACTATAGTCAGTGTGACTCCCATTTTGTGATTGAGCAGTGAGCTCTAGGCTGTTGGCCTTTTTGCATGTGCAGACCCCATTTATGTACACTTTCTATCTGCAGTAGTATCATCTAATTGTGGGTAAGGTTTCCCACCGTGGTTTCTCCCCTTATAGGGTTTCCACGTACAAATATTGGTGTTATGTGTTGTGGATGACTTTATGTTTATGTTTCATGCATTAATCTTTATGGGTATAGCAATTTACTGTTAACACTGTCCACCAGCACACTTAACTGGTTGACCGGTATTAAGCATTAAGTTGGTTAAGGGGTTTTTGGTTTGAATATATTAGACAACTGATTCACCCCCTGCGCCCCTCTCAGTTGTCTCCAGGACCTAACAAACCATTTTATCCATATCATCCTCCTAAAATCCATTTCATATTCTGCATAACATTGGAGAGCCATCCACATCGAGCAAGCAAGAGGAGCATATCAAGTGGAGCATCATCCAAGGCTGCCTTCACTTCATCAAGCTCCATCTAAAGGAGAAGGTATTGGTTGTGAGGTATATGAATTTCATTCTTGTTTTGAGCATTCCAAATCATGTCTTTGAATTTCATATGATTATATGTTTGATGTGCATACTTGCTATCTAATCCACCTCACAACTATTTTCCCTTCTTCAGATATCATTTTTGGAGGTGAAGATAAGTTGTGTATGAAATTCTCTAACAATATGAAGAATGAATTTGAGATGTCTATGATTTGGGAGATGAGATTACTCAAACTGATAAAGGTATTTTCATCTATCAAACTAAGTATGCTAGAGAGTTGTTGAAGAAATTTGGTATGGAAAATTGTAAACTAGTTATTACTTTGATGGTTACAAGTGAGAAGTTGACAAAGAATGATGTATTTACACTGGTAAATCCTACTAGGTACAAGTCTATGATTGGTGGTTTGTTATATCTGACTCAGACTAGATTGGATATAATGAATACAGTTTGTATTGTATCAAGATATCAGAGTGATCCTAGAGAAAATCATGAGTGTGGTGAAAAGGATTTTCAGGTATTTGTAGGGAACAACTGAGTATGGTTTGTGGTATCCTAAACATGATGACTTTACATTATGTACATATGCAGATGCAGATTGAGATGGAGATGTCGATGACTGAAAGAGCACATCTGGTGAAACTTTCTTTCTTGGAAAGAAACTTGTTTCATAGATCAACAAGAAGCAGTCATGCACTTCTTTATCTAGTGTTGAAGCTAAGTGTATCGTTGTTGCTTCTAACTGTACACAAGTTCTATGGATGAAGTAAATGTTAAAGGATATAAAGGTGGATTGTAATGAACTGGTAGTTATTCACTGTGATAATTCTGCTGCTATTGATATATCAAAGAATATGGTATTTCATTCTAAGAAAAAGCACATATCTATCAAGTATAACCTTTTGAAGGATAAGGTGGAAGCAAATGAAGTCAGATTGGTTTATGTGAACACTAAAGAGCAAATTGCAGATATTTTCACTAAACTTTTGCCTAAAGAGTCATTTGAGTACTTCAGAGATAGATTGGGGGTTTCTGCCCCTCTTGAAGAGACCTGAGTGATTTTGATTGGCATCAATCCGATATGCATTATCAGAGCTACTATTTATTTTGAAATGATGTGGTGGTGCTACTACTCAGGGGGAGTAGTTAGCTATAAGAATTAGAGGATTTATGACTTTTCTTTGATGTTTATGTCAGATTTTTGGCATTGATGTCAAAGGGGGAGAGATATATGTGATAAACAGTGCTTAACAGAATATCGGTCAAAAGGGGAGTTTGGTTCAGAGATTCATTTCTATATCATTTTGTGGGAGATTATTGGATTTATTCCATTGGGGGAGACTTGTTTGGCATTTCTTGGCACTTGGATGTTTTTCACATCTAGTGTTTCCATCAATGCCAAGCGGGCAGATTGTTGGCATTTGGAGGAATTGATTATGTGTTGCATTGATGTTTTGTCATTGATGGCAACATCGGTTGTTTTGGTTGTTTATCAGTTTCCAGTTGGTTCCGGTAGAGTGGGTGGTTTATGATATTGCTCTGGTATGCTTTGTTTTGTGGAATTGGTGTGGATCTTTCATTCATGCTATTCAGATGTGTATCATGATTAGCTGGTTTGAGATTTGATGACTCTAGAGCTATCATTTGTTCTAGTAAGCCTTTTCGTCACCAATAAGGGTTTTACCGACAAATCTTTGTCGAAGATCTTTTGATGCACATGATAAGTGGTATTGGTGCAACTTCTAGATGGCTTACAGGATGTTATTGGTTATCTTGTTCATGTTCCAATTCATCGATGGTGTTGGATTTGGTTTATGGCGACCTTTTTTGGGTTTTGTGTTATCTAGGTTATGGACCAGTTTATGTAACATGTTGGAGGATGTTCCTGATGTGTTACCGATGGGATTTAAGGATTGGTTTACATTGTTTTTGGCCTAAGATGACTTGGCTGATCATTTGATTATGGGTTTATGTTATGAAATTATCATATTATCTTTTTGGTGGCTGCCCTAAGTGTTTAGGCTCCATGTTGGTATAAATATGATGCAAGATCTCTTGTTAGATCATGGTATATAGGATTAGGTTTATCTGTGTGCGAATAATGTTGTAATCATATGTAGAAGATTTGGTTGATCATAGGTGATCAAATTCAGTTTGTAAGAGAGGTTTAAGGCCTCCGGTATTGAGCTTAACTAGAACTGTACTTAGGCATAGGAGATGCTATACTTGCAGTTCACTCTTCTTTCCAGATTGTAGTTTGATGTTTTTGTAGTCAGTGAGGCTCCTTTTTGTGATGAGAAGTATGCTCTAGGATATTGGCCTTCCTGTATGTGCATGCCCCTCATATTGTAATCACATACTTACTATAGAAGTATTATTTGACTGTGGGTAGGTTTCCCACCATGATTTTTCCCTTAATAGGGTTTTCCATGTACAAATCTTGGTGTCATGTGTTATGGATGGATGGTAACTGTTTGTGATTTATGCTTATCTTTAATTTCTATATCTGTTATTCTGGTATTTGGTTTATGCATTCTGGTATTGAGTTTATGTGTTTTGGTAATAAGGTTTTGAATGCTTAAAGTTTTGTAATCCGGTGACAACTAATTCACCCCCCGTCCCAGTTGTCGTTTGGTTATTTGAGTTGTCTAATAGTTATAGAATACAAAATTTGGTTTAATATCAGATGGACTCACTATCCAAAGTATGATGGCTCACTGTCAAATGGACTTACTGTACAAATTATGACAACTCACTATTGGAGAATGTCTTACAATCAATATTACAAAAACAAACTATTACAATTGCATCTAACATATGCATGAGATATAGTTTCGATGAGGTGCATAATCACTTATACATTCATTGCACATAAACACTTTAATATTCACTGTACATAACATGGAAGAAGTGACAGCCCTCGAGTGAGAGACTCTCGTTATGAGAGCGATCACAAAGGATTTTATGTGACCCTTGCTACATGGCTTGTTTATGCATTGGGGGTCATAAGGAGGGAAATAAGGCATAATGCCTTGGGGGGCATAAGGAATAAGGGGTTTCTATACTTGATGTATTTGGTTTGCCATGAAGTGGCTACATGTTTTTCCATACTTGCAGTTCTCCTCAGGGTACTTGGTCCACTACCACCCTTGAAAAGACATCACAATGTGTGGTGCAGTGCAGCCTAGTTGGGATTGTGTTTGAGCTTGTGTTTTCCCTTGTCTTTTGTGTTTGCATATGTGTAACCCTATCTAGGGCTTGGTTCTCCGAGCTCGGGGGTGGCTACTAGTTAGCTTAGGTTGGGAGGTGAGCACTCCATGGTCATAGTCTATGAATTTTTGCAGGATGTTGGAAGAAAAGGAAATGACAAGTAGAAGTTGATGGACTTATGTTTTGCAGAAAAAGAATTGGAAATAGAATCCTTTATATTTTAAGTTGCAATAGTGTGAAAAGAAAACTATGATGTATCTATTTTTGGAAAGGAAAAGTATCTATCATTATTTAAGATCCTTGTTTAATAGAAATAAGAGATCCATTTGTAAGGTTGTCTATAATGCATTTTAAATATAATTAAAGGAAATATAATGTTTATTAAAGTATCTTCTGGTTGCAAATGAGTTATTTATGTGGAGATTACGCTTGTATTGTTCTTGAGATTTTAAATGATTGCATGCAAGTTACTTTGGAAATAATTGTTCAGATATTTCCTTAAGCATATCTTTAAGTTTAATTAAAGAAGTCGAGGTTAATGAAGTTGTTGTATATACTTATTTAAACTCTGTCATTTTTATTTATTCGTAGAAAATAAATCAAAAAAAAAAAAATGTCTAACTCTAAGTATTATTTCAATGTTAGCTAGCCATTGTTGTATCATTTTGTTTTATTCTGTCCTTTTACTAATTTGCAGAAAATAAATAATATAAAAAAAAAATCTATAGATGATTTATCTACTTAATTTAAATAATATCAAATTCATATAGATTCTGTTTTTATTCCTATTGAATTCTGTCAATTAATAATTTATTCATAGAATATGAAACCTAAAGTTAAATAGCCTATCTAATTTAATTAATATTCTTTTTATTTAGATGTTGTGTATATAATGAATTCTGTCATTTGTTCAAAATGAAACTAAGGATAAATAAATTATCTCAGATTTATATCATCTTGGAGATTAAAACAAAAAAAAAAAAAAAAAAAAAAAGAACAATACTTGGATTTAAATCTGAGAATTGTTCTATATTTTTCTGGAAGGTAAAATAATATATATATTGCGTAAATAAATATAACCCTAAATCTAAAGAGCATCCAAAATGTGTATGTAAATAAATATATATACATATATATATTTATTTATATTTAGAATCAAAATATATTAATAATATATATATATATATATAATTACATTTATAGTTTTATAAAAAAAAAGGAAAATTAAAAAAATTATAAAACAAAAAAAAATATTAAAAAAAAATTAAAAAAAATACAAAAAAATTTACCTTGAGAAGGGGCTCGGCCCCTGCGGATTTTCCCATAGGACAACTCCCCCTTCCCCTCTAATAGGGTGAGCGGCACTCCACCCGCACCGGTGCCGCCAGGGCTGCGGGTCATGGCCACAGCGGCGGCCAAGGCCACCACTATGGGCCGAGACCCGCAATCATGGCTGCGGGGAGCCCCTTTCCCCCCTTGGCCTCCGTTTTCCTCCACTCGCCGCCGCTTCACCCTGATTTCGCATTCGGCCCTGCATGTGGACCAAAAAAAAAGAGATAAAACCCTAACCCGAGTAGGGTTAGGGTTGCAAAAACAAATGAATATAAAATAAAAGTAAGGAAAAAACCTATATTTTATATTAGTAATTAGGGTTTTCATGGTGAATATATATATATATATATATATATATATATATATATATATATATATAAAGATAAACATAAACATAAATGAATATATAATAGATGTATTTTTATACATAGAGTATAACATTACAAAAGAATAAGGCAAATTCTAGATTGAATAATTTATCAAGTTTTGTTTTAGTATATGTGTTTTAAATAAACATATGAGCCAATAATTGTTTTGATAACTAAAAGGTTATTTTTTTTAAATGATGATTTAAAATTATATTGATATTTTTGGAAGTTTAATCTGATATAGGTGTTCTCATTTTGTATATGATTTTATAAACGTATGGGTTTATTTTTATATATTTAAATTAAAAAAAATAAAAAATCTTTTGAAGTTTAATCTTTTAGAAACTATATAATAAGTTGGTAAGGTTATTTTGGCTATGGGAAGGTGTTTAAACTTATAGGTGAATATTCATTATGAATTTAATTAACCCTTCACTCAGTTAAAATTAATCATATTTTAATTAATGTCAGACATCATAAACTAGGTGCTAGGACCAATTTATTTAGTCCCTAAAAGCAATTAATGATTAAAGGGGAAAGACACTATACTCGCCAAATATTTTAGAGAGAGTTTTTTTTAAGGTTAGTTTAGTGATTGAAATTGCTGAGACAATAACCATCTCATTGGAGAATTAATACTCCACATTTATTTCAAATTATTTTCTCTTACTTGAGTTAGTAGTTAGTGTGAACCCACACCAGTAAAGCCCTACTTGCTGGTGTGTTTCATATTTTACAAAATTATTAGAAGCCACAATTAATTTTCAATTATTAAGAGAGGATGTATTAACAAGATGATGGGAACTTGATATTTATCAAATAAATGATATCGAACCAAGTAAATTTATTAATGATTATTTAGTAGAGATGTAACTAATTAAGTACTATTAGGCGCAACTGGAATGATAGGGACTTTTGTGAGAATTTAATATGACCCTTATAAAAAAATTATTTGTTCCACAGGTTAATAGGAGTTATCGTATATTGTTATGTAAGAATTTTAATATCAATTAAGGAAATTGTTTGGAACAACTTGTTAAGATGTATCAACTCATTAAGCAATGGTTACATGTAATTTCATGATTAAAAAAATAAAATAAAAATTGTTGTGTCTTGCCCTTAAATTTTGGGCATGACAGACACTTCCACATTTACTATAGATCACACAACAATGATCAAGAAGATCATGCACTAGTCATCACTAAGCAACTGAATATATACCAAGTAGGTTTTCATGAAGTCATCTTAGCTGGAGTAAAGGTTAGCCCAAAAAGATCCTTTACACGCTACATGCAAAAAATGATCATTATCATATCAAGGATGTCAGTCACAACACAAAAGACTTTCACCAAAACTAGAGGAATAGTTAGGATTACTTAGAAATAATATCTTGTTGATGATTCTAGATGAGACCAAACTAAAAACTTGATGCTGATCCAAGCCGAAATACAAGGTACTTCATTATTAGACCCATAATAGTATCGCAATAAAAAAATTACTATTGGAAATCTTAAATGTAGATGTTAGATGAGGTATACAACATGATATCGAAGCCTTGCAAAATGATCTAAGAGAGTGGAGTGATGTAGATCCAAAAACAAACAACAAAATATGCTGAACCTGTTAGCACACATTTTTAACAAAACATTTTGTGCTATATGGAGGCCTTTTTCTTATCATATGAGCATTTACTGTTGGTTTGCATGTGTAGGAATCTTATTAGCATGAGTAAAGTTCTCTAAGGATCAGCTGTGTCAGGAAATTCAAGTTATCACTTGGGCACACCAAGGGCATACACTAAGTATAGACTGCATAAGGAACCCAATATGGAAGCATTTAATTAGCAGAAAAGTCATTATGGTATAATCTAAGATTATTTTTTAGTATTTCTCAGACCCTGTGGGATAGTTGGGATCATTAATCTTCAAGTTGGATGGCTCATTTGTTCAAAATTATAAAATTTCAATTATCGGCATAAGTAGTTCTGATGAAACAACACTGGCAAGCAAAAGAAGGACTATCAAAATAACATATACCAATAAATTAGAGGCGGACTCATGGAGGCACTTAAGTAATTTTCAGCATGGTACATGCTCTTGGAAAAGTCACACCATGGGGATAGCTTGTTCCGATGTGGCAAAAGGAGGTTGTTTGTTGTCGGTATGTATCGGCTTATTGGAAAAGCGTAAAAATTGCTATACCGATAACCTATGAGGCTATTAGTGTAACTTGTAAAGATAAGGCAATACAGATCATGGACTTATAGCATCGAGAGATCGGAAATAGCAATAAAACTCTATCTCGATACCCGATGACTGAAGGGAATCAAAGGCGGGCCCATCGGAGAAAAAGACCATATCAGAGTAGTGAAAAAATGGTTAGGCCGTGTAGCGTCCTAAAATTGTGACACTTGCAATTTCGACTGCATTTGGATCTTCACGATGGCGGCACAACGTTGAACCTAAATGGAGACCCCGAAACCTGTTTGCGACACCAAAAACTGCATCTTTTTGCACCTTGTCCTGATCCCTCCTTGCACCCTGCTATCCCGGGAGGTGGGACCATGGTGCCCAGTGCCCTGGTCCCCCAGGACCATGGCGCCTAGTGCCCTGGTCCCCCAGGACCATGGCG
This sequence comes from Cryptomeria japonica, assembly GCF_030272615.1. Lineage (NCBI taxonomy): Eukaryota > Viridiplantae > Streptophyta > Pinopsida > Cupressales > Cupressaceae > Cryptomeria > Cryptomeria japonica. The sequence continues at coordinate 252,439,425 of NC_081410.1, read as the reverse complement.
CCTAGCGCCCTGGTCCCCCAGGACCATAGCACCCAACGCCCTGGTCCTTGGCCCTATTTTGGGCCTGGTCTCTTGTTGGCCATTGGGTCTTTAAGTTTGCAAATTGGAAAATAATGTTTCTAGGTCGACCTAAGGTCGGAAAAATCAGTCTCTCAACCCTAATTGACAAGTATATAAACTACTTTTCCTCTCCTAGAAAGGGAGGAAGGAAATAAGCAAGGGCAAAAGGCGGAAGTGATATTCAAACATTCAAACATTCAAGCATTCAAGCATTCCTTCAAGCAATTGAGCATTCTAAGTCTCCATTCAAGGCTAAGTGTTGCATTCAAGACAAGGATTCAACCACTAAAGAGGAGATCACTTACAACACATACAACATACAACACACATTACACCTTCGCATGTAAGAATACAAACAATCTTACAACAAGGTATCAGTACTTGTTTACATTACAAACATTTACATTTACAGCATTCTCATTTCTTGGTTAATTCCAAAACCGGGGTTTGACCTAAAGGCAAACCCCTAGTCCCTAACCCCCCAATCATCCTCTCTTTTCTATGTGTAGGTTGCAGGTACGTGGTTGTAATTGAAGATCTGGAATCCTTGTGCAGAGACGAACAGATCCCCCTTCATTTCGCAGATTTTTCGGAGGACCGTGTGCACTCCGGGCACCATCGTCCTGACAAATTTTGCTCAAATTTGTAGAACAGCACCATCTTGACATTTTACTGCTAATTCCAGGTCCGTAGCTTCATCCCGTATCCCTATCTCTGTCTATAAGCGAATCTTTCTTACTTTACATGCATTCCTAGTTCAATCATTCTATCTACATTCTTTACAAAAGAGGGTATCCTTGATGTCTTAACCCTTGAAACTCATTTAGAATCTAGTCTTGCATTGCGTGGGATTGGATCTTGTGGGTTTCAACCCCTCTTTTGAATGTAAAGTCTCTCCTAAGTGAAAACCGTCAACCCTAGTGACCCTCCTTTCTCTCTCCTTGGAGTGGAGTGGGGGGAACACCTAGGGTTCATTTTTTCTGCTTTACATTTTGGTGAACCCAACGTGAACATCCTAATTCTGATTAATCATGGTTAGATCTGAAAAATTTGCTTCCTTAATTACATTTCCATGTTTGATCTTTTGCAAATTTTAGAGGTTAATTGCATAAAAACCCTAAAATTTTCTTTTTAGTAATTGAGCTTGTGAAATGTTTAATTGTTAATGCTTGTTTCAGATCTACCCTTCTATTGTAAATTGTCAATTCATATTTTTGCTTTAATTTTGAAAATTAAGTGGTTAAGTGTCAAAACCCTAATTTTTAAAACCTTCTTGATTCGACCTTTGACTGATAATTTCACTGATCAAAACACCTCCAAATCGGCTGTAACTTTGGATTCCGCAACAAAATCACAATATCTTTCATCCCTGAAAATTTCAAAAAAAGTTGCGAGGACCGTGTGCACCCCGAGCGCCATCGTCCCCGACATTTTTTCTGAAATTTCGGGAGCTAGATCTTACTATATTTTTCTGCTAAAATCCAGAATTTTGGCTAATTTTATCAATTCTAACACTTTCAAAATTAAAGTCAAAGTTGGTCTAGTGATTGCTTGGATAAAGGCTTATAATCGTTCAAAAAATTGTTGAAATTAAAATTCATATCAAAATTGTGTTCCTTACTATCCTAAATCTGAAAAGTGTGTTGGCATTCATTCGAAAGTTCAGTGCTTTATTCAAATTTTTGCAATTTGTGACTTTTGAACTTAAGTGTTTAATTGCAGCAACTTTGATTTCCGCTTTCAAAATTGAATTTTGCATGAAATTGAGTCAACTTTTAAATTTCAAAGCCTGCATTGCTTTCAGTATTCCCTCTAAAATCATAAAATTCAAAATTTCAGTTTCCCTCTCTTTTTCAAAATTCAAATTTTGCATTTTTTTCAACAATCTTGGTAGGGTTCAATTTTGAGATTGCAACTTTAATTCGGCCTAGCTACAGATTGTAAAATCACTCAATTTTTTCAGATTAGCTTTAAAATCATCATAACTTTCATCCCTGAAAATTTCGAAAAAAGTTGCGAGGACCATGTGCACTTTGTTCGCCACGGTCCTCGACATTTTTTCCAAAATTTTGGGAGATTGTCCTGATTGTATTTAACAGCTTAAATCTAGGAGATTGGCTGATTTTATTGAAATTTGTTACCTCTAAAATTCAAAATCTTCTCTCTCTCTTTAGTGCATGAGTTTTACAACAATAAGCCCTACTTACACTATTCCTGTTAGACAAAGCCTTAGAATTAAGTCTTTCCAAGGTTTAATTACTCAAGAGATGGAACCTAATTTGAATGGCCCTTTTAATGAGGACATGGGTAATTCCTCTAATCGTCTTAATGATGAAGAAGCTCTCCATGAGGTTTCTATAGAACACTTTCGAAATTGGATAACCAATTTGATGATTTTTGACAATGGATGTCTCAAGAATACCCTGATAGTCAAGCTCTTTCATTAATTGAGGGTCTAAAACGTATGGTTCAAAGTGATAAGAATGGAATTGATATTTTGCGTAGTATTGCACACATTGTGGATTCGAATGTGATGCCTATGAAAAGTTGTGCCGAAACTTTGGGTTATAAACAACCTCCTACTCAAGTCAATCATTCTATTCCTTTGATAATTCCTATTGCTAGTATACCTACTTTTACATCAAACATAATGACTACTTCAATACAAGACATTTCACCTATGATCACCAGTCATGGAAGCAATCCCTCTTCTTCAATCAACCCTCTTCCTTCATTCAATCCTACTTCATCATTCATTCCTTCAATGAGTGTTCCTATTTCATCTCCACAAATAAACATGATGCAAGGGGGCAATTCATTTAATTATTCCATTCCTCCTTGTAGTGTTCCTCCTTTCCAATCATCTCCTATGACTAACTATCATAGTGTCCCACCACCTTACTCTCAATCAATACCTTCTTTCAATAACATAATACCTCCATCACAATTTAACACGTCTAATATGAACTCTTCGACTGAAGCGACCATTAACAATCTTGCACAAACTGTCTCTTCTTTACAGCAACAAATTGCCTCTATGAATCAATCTAAGTTTAGTGTGCCCACATTTGATGTTGTGAGCCCACTTTCTCTTGACATTGTTCGAGCTATCCCGCCTAAACATGTTGAAATTCCGCATTTGGAGCTTTATAATGGTAAGGGTGATCCTCTAACACATGTTAAGACCTTTCAAACAATATGTACCGATTTTGCTTATAACCAAAGGTTGCTTGCAAAACTGTTTACCAGAACATTAAGAGATAAAGCCCTACAATGGTATTGCTCATTGCCTTCTTATTCTATTACTTCTTTTGAATAACTTGCAAATGATTTTATTCAACAATTTCAAAACAATATAAGTCCTAAAGTTACTTTGATTGATTTAATGCATTGTAAACAAGGTGTTAAACAAAAAGTGACTGATTTCATTGGTAGATATAAGCATTTGTATGCTCAAATTTCTTTTCCAGTACCTGACAATGATATTCAAAGAATCTTTATTTCTAACTTACAAAAAGATATTAGAGAAAAACTTTTGTTTTTTGAGTTACTTCTTTCCAACAGTTGTGCGCAACTCTTCACAATTATCAACTGACTGTGAGTCAAATGGAACAAGTAAATCCTATGGCTCTGAGTGATAAAGGTGATAGTAGTCAACAACCATTTGGGAAGTTTAAACCGAATAGAGAGTCCATTAAATTCAATGAAAACATCATCAACAACAATGTGAATGCAGCATCAGGTGTGCCTCCTATTTCTAAGTTTTTCAAGAAAGAAAGAAAGTTTACTCCTTTGAATGAATCATTGCATAGTATTATGAATAAGTTATTGGAACAAAATGTGCTTACTCTTCCTCCTATAAAGAAAATAGATCCTACAAAGATTAATTCACCCTATTTTGATAACAAATATTTTTGTCAATTTCATCATCAACCTGGGCATGATACTGAAAAATGTTTTACTTTAAAAGGTAGAATTCAAGATTTGATTGATAATAATACTATCTCTGTTTCTAGTGTGAATGATAAAGGCAACACATCTGTAGATCCTCCTAACCAAAATCTTAAGATTTTTATTGATCCATTACCTTCTCATACCTCTAATGTGGTTGAGACTAATGATTCCTCTTTCTCACCTGATAGTCTTGTGTCTATGACTTCGAATGTGATTAACTTTGTAGAGTAGCAGAAAATCCCTGAAGAGCCTTCCATCACATTTGATTCCAGTGAAACTATCAAGGCACCTGATGGTCCTTTATATATAGTTGCAAAAGTCAAGAATACACCTTGCCATGGAGTGCTTATTGATCCTTCTTGCATGGTTAATGTCATTACTAAAGAATTTATTTTTACTTTGCAATTGAATCAAGTGATCTATGACAAAACAAATGTGGTTGTGAAATTATTTGATGCATTTTCTTCTCCTGCAATTGGTTCTATTACATTACCTATTGAGGTCCATAACAAACCCCTTGATGTAGACTTTGCTATTATTCCATCATCCGAACAATTTCGTGTGAAGCTAGGCTATCCTTGGCTATCTTCTATGAAAGCTATTGCTTCTCCTATTCATAAGTGTTTGAAATTTTCCCATAATGGTGAAGTTGTTACTGTCAATCATAGTCTCTTTAAACCAGCTGAAAGAACTTCTAGCATTCCTATTGATTATTTTTGGCCTAAACAATTCCAATCTCTTCCACCGCGGAGTGATCATCTTTTCAAATCTTATCAAAAGTGGAAAAAAGATATGATCCTATCTCTAAGTGAACCTAGAACACCCAAACTTGATATTCCTATCATTCTTGAGAAGGAAGTTCTTCCTTTGAAAGATAAAACTAATGTCTTTCCTCAAGAAGATTCCCAACCCATCCCTATGAATGTGATTATGCCCATGTCTAATAAACTTTCTAAAAGTAGACCTATACCTCCTCGTCATGATGGACTTGGTCTCCTTCCTAAACCAAATATTCCTCCTTTATATGGAGCAGTTCCTCCTCCTTCCTCTTATAGAGAGAAGAGACCTTCCTCTTCTCCTATTATTCAACCTAAGAGACCACAACCTAAACACCCAAGTGATAAGGATGAGAACATTCCTCCTCCTCAATCTTCTCAACTTCCTACTAAGACTAGATGAAATCATTCTGCACGTGAACGCCGATGAAAGCATCATCTTAGAGCTCAGGCAGCTGCGTCTCAAACTTTGCAATCCCCAAAAACACCTTCAGCTAGTATTATTCCATTTTCTCCTCAGCCGAAAATTGAGCCAAAATCTCCTAAACATAAGATGCATGATGGTCTTGATCCTGTGCGAGTTAAAGATCTTATTTTTATAAATCTTGATGATGATATAGATGAAAATGTTATTCATGATGAAAATGTTATTCATGATGAAAATGTTATTCATGATGAAAATTTTACTCCTCTTTCTTCTGATAGTGAATATGAATATGTTGATTTTGATAACCATTTATCTAACGAATTTTCTAAAGCACTTATCCTAGCTCCTAGACAAGAACAACGTGGCTTGGAACATGAACATAGCCCTTGTTTGGATCTTGTAATAGCTCCATCTGCTGTGTTGGATGTTCCTCCTCTAGCGTGTTTCCTGCCTTCTCGAAATATTGATCAGCAAGATTGGGGGGTAGATAATGTGCTGGACTAGTTTCATTAGCATAGCAGACTCTCTCCTCCTCTCTTGATCTCTTTTGTTACTTCTTCTATGTGTTATTCTCATTCTTCTATTTGTTGTCCTTAGTGTTGTCTACTTGAGGATGATGCAAAGCATTGAGATCTCTTTTGGTCTCTCTTATGTTGACTCAAAAGACACATGTGTTCCCTTCTTCTAGGTGACCTTCCTTGATTGGGGAATGAAGAACAATTATGCATACATACATATGATATACATGAATTATCATACAGCATACTGACCCCAAGGAAAGCGAAGTCACCTTGTGCTTTGTGTTTTGTGTCTATTATCCTTGGGCTTATCTCACACTTGGGGGCTAAATCCTTGTGATAACGTGCTCCTTTCCCTTCTCATTTCTTATATGTATCACTACCTTAAAGCAATCACCCCCGGTAAGGCGTGTGCAATCAATTTAACATAGGGGGACATACACCCCGTTCATATCTCTTCAAGATACTTGAAAGTTTCTTGGCGAACTTAGCTTTGCCTTGAAAATTTTTGGTATTTTTCTTGCATGACTTATAGTGAGGGAACCTTACTACTGATAGTCATGGTTCTCCCTTGTGATCTTCCCTTTTACTTTGTCAATTGAAGTCATAAGATCCTTAGTCCACTGGGGGCTTGGTGTATCTTGCCTCCTTGACATGGTGAAAGTCTTTCAATGTTGTTTCCTTGTACTTTACCGGAAGTATGGGCATACGCTTATACTCCCGCTAAAGTGGGGGCTAAATGTAGCATCCTAAAATTGCAACACTTGCAATTTCGACTACATTTGGGTCTTCACGATGGCGGCGCAACATTGAACCTGAATGGAGACCTCGAAACCTGTTTGCGACACCAAAAACTGCATCTTTTTGCACCTTGGCCTGATCCCTCCTTGCACCCTGCTGTCCCGAGAGGTGGGACCATGGCGCCCAGTGCCCTGGCCCCTCAGGAACATGGCACCAAGCACCTTGGTCCCCCATGACCATGGCACCTAGCGCCCTGGTCCCCCAGGACCATGGCGCCCAGCGCCCTAGTCCCTGGCCCTATTTTGGGCTCGATCTCTTGTTGGGCATCGAGTCTTTAAGTTTGCAAATTGGAAAATAATGTTTCTAGGTCGGCCTAAGGTCATAAAAATCAGTCTCTCAACCCTAATTGACAAGTATATAAACTACTTTTCCTCTCCTAGAAAGGGAGGAAGGAAATAAGCAAGGGCAAAATGCAGAAGCGATATTCAAACATTCAAACATTCAAGCATTCCTTCAAGCAATTGAGCATTCTAAGTCTCCATTCAAGGCTCAGTGTTGCATTCAAGACAAGGATTCAACCATTGAAGAGGAGATCACTTACAACACATACAACATACAACACACATTACACCTTCACATGTAAGAATACAAACATTCTTACAACAAGGTATCAGTACTTGTTTACATTACAAACATTTACATTTACAGCATTCTCATTTCTTGGTTAATTCCAAAACTAGGGTTTGACCTAAAGGCAAACCCCTAGTCCCTAACCCCCCAATCATCCTCTCTTTTTTGTGTGTAGGTTGCAGGTACGTGGTTGTAATTGAAGATCTAGAATCCTTGTGCAGAGACGAACAGATCCCCCTTCATTTTGCGGATTTTTCGGAGGACCGTGTGCACTCCGGGCGCCATCGTCCCGACAACTTTTGCTCAAATTTTCAGAACAACACTATCTCAACATTTTACTACTAATTCCAGGTCCGTATCTTCATCCCGTATGCCTATCTCTGTCTATAAGAGAATCTTTCTTACTTTACATGCATTCCTAGTTCAATCATTCTATCTACATTCTTTACAAAAGAGGGTATCCTTGATGTCTTAACCCTTGAAACTCATTTAGAATCTAGTCTTGCATTGTGTGGGATTGGATCTTGTGGGTTTCAGCCCCTCTTTTGAATGTAAAGTCTCTCCTAAGTGAAAACTATCAACCCTAGTGACCCTCCTTTCTCTCTCCTTGGAGTGGAGTGGGGGGAACACCTAGGGTTCATTTTTTCTGCTTTACAGGCCGATCCTCGATGACATGGAGAATCAAAGGGCGGAACTATTAATATTACCTTTACCGATAAAGAAGACTTGGAGTCATAAAGCATAAAGGTGCATCAGAGACTCATTAGGACTTTGGGAGGAATAGAAAAAGGCTATTCCAACCCCCGATGAAGATAGAAGCACCTGCTGGGATATCGGTGTAAATTATATCGATAAAGTAAGCATTTAGTGAGGACTCATTGGGACATAGGAAGAAGAAATTTTATGCTATGTCGAAACCCGATAGGACCGTTAAGGCGAATGGTGAGTTGCAAGGAGTTCTTTGGGGTGAGTTATATCGATAATGGAGTGGGCTTAGTCAAAATGCGGATTGGTATATTGAGATCATCGAGGCATCGGAAGGACATAAAATGAAATATGTCGATACCTGATGGGTTAAGTAAAAGAAAATCAAAGGTGAAGGCATCGGGGAGAGTTATCCCGATAGAGCGTTAAAACAAAAAGAAAAGTTGAGATTGAAGGAGTGCCCATCGGGATAAAGTGAACCATCAGGATAGGAGAAAATTTGCTATCTTAAGACCTGATAAGTCAGCTAGGATAGCTTGTGCTGATCAGAAGGTGGAAAGCAGTAAAGTCATAACAAACGGCACCAAACAATTGAATCGTCGAGAAAAGTCTCGCCGATTAGCCATTGGAGATCTTGATGTGAGAAATTGACAAAATGGCTTCCATTAAATGCATCCATTGAGTAGGTTCATTGCCACACAAAGCAAATCCATCAAGATTTTAGTAATTAAGTACAAGATTGGACTCCTTGGGATATATAGCCAGTGTTGCATAATAACATTCCGCACAAAGTTATTGCAGAAAGATATCAAGTGTTTATTGAGAAATATTCTGAGTTGCTGGGTATAGAGTAAACAAATTTGCAGAGATGGAAGGGTCAAGCTCAAAAGGGAAGCGAAAGGTTGTTGAAGTATCTAGTACCACAACGAAAAAATTGAAGGGTGAAGTCAGTGATGCTCGAAGAAAATTAAATCAAGATATGATAGATCAGATGGGCTCTCTAGAAGCTAGGTCATGCAGAGCTAAGGTAAGTTTGCCTATTCACGACTAGTTGGAGGACAGATACAGAGAAATTGGAGATGTACTCACAACAGTGCGTGGACATGAGCTGTTTCTTTTTCATTACCTTCGTAGGGATGAGCCTATGCCAATTTCAAACCCATGGAGTACCAATTTAGGTAAACTCATGGTACCTAATGTATTTGTAAATATTGATTTATTGAAGATCCTGGTAAGACATTATGATACAAACAAGTCATGCATTTTATTTCCCGACGGGACTGCTTTAGGTCACTTTGCACTAGCCATAAGTCAAGAAGTTTTTACAGTGGATCTGGAGGCAAATGTGCCCTTATCATTTGTGGATTTGGAAGAGGAATACAAAAAAATGGATACTACGTACCAAGGTTGGAACCTCGCTAACCACAAAGTAGAGAAGGGGAGGATAATAGAGGAAGATGGTCCTCCATATGATATGACTATTTTCAAGAAGTATCTACAGTATACATATATGGCTTGTGGCCAGGTTGGAGGGGTTGAAGCTCCTGATGTGGCAAACATAGGACCGCTGGTTTTAGCAGCAGATATCCAAAGACATGAGCCTAGAGCTTTTTATTTTGCTTGATACCTGGTGGACAGAGTTCATGAAGGCTCCATGAACTTGAAAGATAATCTAGACAAGCATTTCAAGCATTATTCATTGTTAATGCATATTATTTTCTTTTATGGGAGATTTAGAGGATTATGGTCAGAAGGTTTGAATGTAAATACAGTTGGGAAGAATGGATAGGATCAACCAGTGCAGTTGTGGGGTTCTCTTTGGGATTACAGATATGTAAATTCTCATTACCTCAAATTTGAGGAATTCTTTGTTAAGCCAATCTTCTTTCTCTTTAGTGAGCCTCTAGAGGGATCATTTTTTGAGGATGTCAAGAAGTTTCTTAGGCCTCACGAGTAGAAAAATCCAAAGGTTACTTCACTTTTGTTCGGTGCTATGGATTCGAGGGTTACCCCTATGTGCTGCCTAAACCTGCACCAGACAGGATTGCTTTTTTGGAAATTGTAAGGCAATTAATTGTCTCTAATACCAAGCATTTTGGAGGTGCACATAAGAAAGCCTTCCTCCCTTGTACACTTCATTTCCAAGATTTTAAAATTGTATCTACCAAAGCATATGAGGTTATTGACAGGGAGTTGGTGGATGAGTACAACCTATTCCAGCACACATCTAGAATGCATTATGATCCTGAGGGTTACATCCACACAAGCAGGAAGAGACAAGAGTTGGGAGATTAATTTCATCAAGAGGATGAGTTTGAAGACATGTACAAAAATAAGGAAGTGGAGGAGCTTGTAGAGGTTATGGAGACCTTGGAGAAGAAACTGGAGGAGAGGAGACAAAGGCTAGAAAACATGGAGGGAGACCCAGCTCAAAGTGATTCAAGGGAGAATGAAGTAGTTTCCAAGCTCCGTGCACCTGAGAAGGAGAAGGAACCAAAAGCACAAGATAAGCTCCTCGTTGCATAAAATTTAGAAACAGATGAGAGGATGACATAACATGCTTCATTTGTTTCAGATGATCAATTCATCAATCATCTAAAGAGTTTAAATCCTTCTTATACCACTTCAAAGGGAAGAAGCTGAGGGAAGCAAAGCCAAATATCACACCAGAAAATGAGGAGGAAATGTTGTAGAAGCTTAAAGTTGATATTGATGCAGAAATAGAGACAATGACCCCTCAGAGAGAAAGACAATTGCTAGTGGAAGCAGGTATTATTCTTTTCCCAAGATGAGATTTGAGTGCATCATTCATTTTTGATAGCTTATTACATGCAGACAATAAGGACTTCAATTTGAATGTCCAAGGGGTTAATGATATATTCATTGGATCGAGGTATGATCCTGATGAACAATAAATGTTGTTATGGGCATTGTACCCCCCAAATAAAAGGCCAAAAATCATAGATGTGGATAAATCCTTTGGTCACATGATGACCTTGAAAGTTGGAGAGGTAGATCCTATGGTCACTACTAACATAGGTATTAATATCTCAAAATTCAATAAGGCTCAGATGAAACATGAGATAGCAGAGAAAAATAAATATAAGGATCTATATGAGGAAACTCTTAAGAGGAGTGGGCATCTGATCCCTCAAATTACTGATTCAGGAGGCCAATGGAAGAAAAAATTTGAAAAAATTACTTATGAGCACATTAAGTTGAAGAGGGAGATGAAGAGCATTAGGGCTGATACTTCTTGTGTTTTGATGACTAAAAGATATGACAATATGGAGAAGGCATTGGATGAATTCTGGGAAGTATATTAGAGGAACATGGACAATATGGTTTCAAACACCAGAATTTGAGATAGACTTAACTTGTTGTTACAAGATGCGTCAACTAGGGAAAAGGTAAAGAAGAAGGTTTAGGGTTTTCTCATCACACATGATGAATTCACAAAGGAATTAAAATCTGAATTTGACGAGTGCCAACAAATTATTCATCGTGGGGTTCCCCATTTGGTAGATGATGCAGGTGTAATTAAGGATAAGACCGTATGGCTTTTTGACTGTAAGTCTTTACTTAGTGCGGCCAAAGCCATTGCAAAAACAAATATTCTTGATATGAACAACATAGCTGACCAATTTGAGAACTTTTACATGATCGAGAATGCAACCAGGGATGCGATATTCAATGCTACAACCTAACAAGATGCAGGCTATTTGCAACATATCTAGAAGTGTGGGCAGTGGCTAGATCAAAAGTCTTAGTTCATTGTTTAGTTTTTGTAATGTAATTGATGTTTTAGTTAGGCTATTTGGTTATTGTTCAATTAGTTGTCTAGGATAGTGAAAGGACATGTCCTTTCATTCATATATCTTAGTACATGTATTTATAATGAGTCATTCTATATGAAAAGGGGAGAGAGGATTCAGAAAAAACACATTGCCTAGAAGGACTGCAAGTTATATGTAATAGGGAATTCTATAGGACAAAGAAGTATCTTTTTGTGAAAACAAACTGTAATGGAGTATTTTTAAGTGCAACTCATATATGCAATCATCTCCTAAGGATTAATATATAAAGGTTCACTGCTTCTTTTTCTAAGTATTATGCATACTTCTATGTTGATGAGTTATTTTTGTCCTCTTGATAAATCTGTCATATGATTTTCTATGATGCGCCATCACATGTTGTTACATTAAATGTGAGATTGGGTTTTTCATTGTTGTGTAGCACATACTAAAACCTTCATATTTGATGATTAATATTGTCTCAAGAGTTGATAAGATTTTCTATCCACAAAGTGTCATAGATACCCCTGGATAGAGGCACTGGTCTATTATTAATCTTTTAAGGTCCTTGATAGAGAAACATTCTTCCCAAATTCTATATGAACTAATCTTTGCATATTTCTTTTAAGTCCTGAAAGCATTCTTATTCCAAATATACTATTATAATCATTCTCATTTCTTTTCAAAGGCATTCACTTAAAGCACATAATAAAGCATAATTGCTGAACAACAAATTGCCAGTTTTTGTAATTTGCTAAAAGGCTTAAATCCACTTTAAAACAATCTCTTTTGTGCTTGAGAGGAAGAGGTATACCCACCTAGGTTCAGTGGAGCCTTAAGTGCAGAGGGATTTGGTCTTCGACCATCCCTATTCTTTGGCCAAGGCTAGTTGGATTAGTTAAGGATTTGGCAAACCCTTAAGTTTTCCAATCTGTGGTCTTGGGCACCAACAAAACCAAAGGAGAGTATCAGAGCTTGTAGAAACTATGCCAGAGTATGTCAGACTCGTGTTGTGGGATCACCAAAAACATCAATGGCATCAATGACAATATTTTAACAAGTAAATCTAATAAAAATTCTTAGCCCTATCCTTTCTAATTTGGGGCTAGATCTATTGGGTTCACCACTCTTTAATGTAGTGTTCCCTAAGCAAAAATTAGTGGTCTTCTTCCTTCTTTTAGTAGAAACCCTAATTTTTCACTATCACATTTTGGTGATCATGATGTTTTACAATTTAATTCGCTGATTTATGTTCTTATATTTGAGTGTTTATGCATTTCAAATTCAAATTTATATTTACAAGTTTATTTTTCAATTGAATTTCAAAAATTTAGAGGTTAAATTCACAAAAACCCTAATTTTAAATTCTAAAATTGAACTTGTGAGTTGTCTAATTTAGATTAATTATTTCAGATTTGATTATTCATGCAATTTAAAATTTAAATTTGTACTCCTAGATTTTAGTTTCAATTGAATTACATAAATTTAGTAGTTGAATTCATAAAAACCCTAATTTACAATTCTAAATTTTACATGTGGGTTGCATAATTTTTCAAATTAATTTTCAGATCTGATCTTTATGATATGATATGATATGATATGATATGATATGATTTAAATTCATTTATCCATCAACACAAATCAAATTTATTAATTAATTGGTTAATCAATCATTGTTATTAAATTTTGCATTGTTTAGTCACAATTTTCAAAATTGAAATTGAATTTTCCTTGCTTTGTGTAGGATTTGTACTACCATCAATCCTACCTACAATATTCCCATGAGAAGAAGTAGAATTAATTATTCCCAAGGTTTAAATACTAAGTATATGGAGCCTAATTTGGATAACTTATTTGATGAGAATGTTGGTGGTTCCTCTAATCCAACAAATAATGTCATTTATCCTCATTCTTTTCATAATTCTTGTGATGTAGATGAATCACTAACTAGGGTTTTTGTTGATCAATTGGAGAATATTGACAATGAACTTGAAAATATTCAATAATGGACTAGTCAACACTACCGAGAAAGTGAGGCAATCCCATTGATTCAAGGGTTAAAAAGAATGGTTCAAAGTGATAAACTAGGTATTGATTTGTTGTGTGGCCTTGCTCATATTGTTGATACTAATATCATTCCTATGAAAAGTCATGTCGAATTCCTTGGTTACACTCAAGCTCATAGTCAAGTTAATCATTCTATTCCTATGATTACATCCTTTCCTAGTGTGCCTACTTTCACATATTCTATCATTACTAACTTCACAAAAAATGTTAATCCTATACATGTTAATCAAGGGGGTAACTCTATGAATCAAAACTATTTTATAACTCCTTCTGTGAGTCTTCCATTTGTGACCCAATCATCTCCCATACCTACATATCATAGTGTTCTACCTCCTTACTCTCAACCTCAACCTATTTATAGTAATGTCTCTCCTCCATCCCAATCCAATATGACCAATTCCAATCCATCCACTGAAGAAACCATCAATATACTACCCCAAACTATTTCATCCCTACAACAACAACCAGCTTCCATTACCCAATCTAAGTTTAATGTGCCCATATTTGATGTAGCAAACCCATTATCTGATGACATTGTCCATATTGTCCCTCCTAAACATATGGAACTCCATCAATTCAAACTTTATAATGGAAAAATTGATCCCTTGACTCATGTGTAAACATTTCCAACTTTTTGTAGTGATTTTGCTCATGATCAAAGACTTTTGGCTATATTGTTTACTCTAACATTTAGGGATTTAATGTCGCAATGGTATTGTTATTTGCCTCTTTATTCTATTACATCATTTCAACAATTAGCTAATTCTTTCATTCAATAATTTCACAATAATATTGGTCCTAAGATTACTTTGACTGATTTGATTCATTGTAAGAAAGGTGTTAAAGAAAAAGCGACTGATTTTATTGGTAGATATAAACTTATATATTCTCAAATTGCATCCTATGCTTGATCAAGATATTCAAAGAATTTTTATTGCTAATTTACAAAAATACATTAGGGATAAGCTTCTCTTTTATGAGTTTACTTCCTTTATGTAGTTGTGGACAATGCTTGATAATTATCAACTTCAAATGAGTCAATTTGAATCATCACCTTTAATGGCTTTGGTTGATAAGAATGGAAGTGCTCAACAATATTTTGCAAAATTTAAATAGAACAAGGGATACATCAAGCTCAATGACAACATCAATACTCAAGTGGCAGCCATAACATCAGCTGTGCCTCCTTTGTCCAAATACTTTAGAAATAATTTACTCCTCTTCCCGAGTCTTTACATAGTGGTGCAGTCATGGTTAGGAGAGACCTCAATGAGATCTATCTGGATCGTGTAACAAGAATAAACACAATTAAAGAAAGAAAAGATTATGGAGGTAATACATAACTAAATGAATTAGATTATGAAAATAGATTACAAATGGTCGATAACATCCGGGCTACAAGATTCGGCTCACTGGCCTGCTACATACATGCTCAATTACAAAATCGATCAACTCTAGACCTCTAAATCTGAAGATATATCTCCTATATTCTTTGGAATGAATTATGATGCTAAATTACATTGATTTATATACTGAAGAGAGATCGGTGTCTGCTTGAGAGGGATCAAATATCAAAGAACAAGATCAAATGTGGAAAATCACCAGGTCAGCCTCCACCCGTGAAAATCCTTCAAAAAATCCAAAGGAAGAAGTGTGGATCAAAGGGAAGGTCAGCCACACGCCAAGGAACATTGGAATCAACAAATTGAAGCTTCAAAATCCGAAAGTGATAACTTGTCGGAAAAAGATCCAAACATCTCATGGTTCAGGAATAAGGAAGATAACCATGATTACAAGAAAAATCTAGCTCCACAAGATCTAGTGAACAAATACAAGAAGATGTAGGAAGAAATGCTAAAATTGTAAAATAGGAAACAAACTAAAAATAAATGTTTTTGGTTGATGCAAGATTACCAAGAACTGAGGATGCTCCTGCATCAGACATCCAGGGTTGTTGAAAAAGTGAGTCCCTCACTTTGCTAGGGTCAAAGGAAAAACAAGGCGGTCCACCTTTCCCTAAGAAATCTAAGATGAATCTCCAATTGGTTTGCCCTTCCATTTCACAAGATACTCCTTGTACTAGTTTCTTTGGGTACTATGCCCAGTCCTATTGTCCAAAATGTATTCAATCTAATCTGGTTCCTTCTGGGGCAGCTTCTTTTCCAAGTCTACAATACTATCTTCACTAAATTTTGATTCATGATACTAATGTAGATTTGCAATGTTGAATATAGGTGAAATACTAGAACTATCTGGTAGCTCTACTTTAACATATGCATTTTCGGAACTGAATTTCCTCAAGATCTTGCAAGGTCCAAACTTCCTCATCTGTAACTTGTTATAGGTTCCAACAGGAAATATTTCTTTTCTCAGATACACCATCACTTCATCGCCAACTTTAAATTCCTTATGTCTTCTCTTCTCATCTACTTTCTCCTTATATTTGTTGTTCATTTCCGCCAAATGTTTCTTAACCTGAACATGTAAGGCTTTCATATGATCTAAGTATTCTTCTCCCTCTACACTCCTCTTATCTTCATTACAAACATCTCTCAATTCCAATATACCCCTAGGGTGTGCTCCGATAACAATCTCAAAAGGTGTTCTTCAGGTACTCCTATTCACTAAATTATTTTAGGCAAACTCTGCTTGTGCAAGAATCAAATCCCAACTTCCGGTTTTCTCTCCAACTAAGCATCTCAACAAATTTCTCAAGCTTCTATTTACAACCTCTATCTGTCCATCAGTCTATTGGTGAAAAGTAAAAGTTAACTTCAGATCTGTCTTCATCTTCTCCCAAAGTGTTCTCAAAAAATAACCAACAAACTTAGTGTCTTTGTCTGAAACTATGCACTTAGGTAATCCATGTAATCTCACTACTTCCTTGAAAAATAAGTCAGCTATATGCATTGCATCTAATGTCTTCTTACAAGGTATGAAATGTGCCATCTTTAAGAATCTATCGACCACCACAAATATAAAATCATTCCCTCTATTTTTTAGGCAATCCAAGCATGAAATCCATGCTTATGTCCTCCCAAGGTCTCTCCAGAACTGTCAAAGGCTTATACAATCCCATATTCTAACTACTACCTTTTGCAACTTAACAAATTCTACTTCTCTGCACAAATTTACTGATATCCTTATGAATATGAGACCAAAAGTAATGTTCACTCACCAATGCTACTATTTTGTCAACACCAAAGTGTTTGGCTAATCCTCCACTATGCTTCTCCTTTATTAGATTCTCCCTCAAATAACTCTTAGGTATAGACAACTGAAATCCTCTGAATAGCATCCCATCCTGAATGAAATAATCCAACCACTTACTTCTATCTACCATAACTGGTGCTCTACATGCTTTCCAAGGTTCTGCAAAATTTGGGTCATCATAATACAAGATCTTCAACTTTTCAAATCCTAATACTATCACTCTCATGTTTGTCAGTGAATTCCTCCTTCTACTCAATACATCAACAACTTTGTTTGACTTCCCACTCCTATGCTTCAACACAAAGGTGTAACTCTGCAAAAACTCTACCCATCTCATATGTCTCTGATTCAACTTGCTCTAACTATTTAAATACTGCAAGGTTTGATGATCAGTATACAACACAAACTCTTTAGGTAATAGGTAATGTCTCGACTTCTTCAAGGCTTGAACTATGGCATAAAATTCTTGATCATACACTAAATATTTCCTTCTTGCATCATTAAAATTTTCACTAAAATAAGCTACTTCTCTCCCTTCCTGACTTAACATGGCTCCAATTGCATTCCCACTCACATCACAGTCTAATTGAAATACATTGTTGAAATCTAGTAAAGCTAACACAGGTTGCTCAGTCACCTTCTTCTTCAACAATTCAAAACTCCAATTTTCTCCATTTGTACATTTGATTTCCTTCCTATCTCCTCTCATTGTCTTGGTCATAGGGCTACAAACTCAACTGAAATTTCTGATAAACTTCTTGTAGAAACTAGCCAATCAATTGAATGATCTAGCCTCTCCAATGCTTTCTGGTGTAGGCCATTCAATAATTACTTTTACCTTCTCAAGGTCCATCGGTAATGCATCTATAGATATCACAAATCCCAAATAGACTAACTATTCCTTTATGAAACTACACTTCTTTAGATTTATCAGCAACTTCTCTTCTCTCAACCTCTACAAAACTTGTCTTAAATGCATCAAATACTCCTCTTTTTTCTTACTGAAAATCAGAATCTCATCCAAATATACAATAATAAACTTTGTAATACCCCTACCCTAATCAAACTCTTTTTGACCTTGTTGACCATGGTTGACATTTTAGTGGTTTACATGGATGATTGATTCATTATGATTGTGATGATTTATTCTAGTATTATGCTCTGGAGTGTGATTTGGTGAATATGATTATGCATTATTGTTTATTGAGGAGTAGATGTTGATTAGGCACTATTTCTTTGAATAAGTAGTTGTTAACTCTTCTTATGCATTGTATTTTATAAATGATGAAATGTTAAGTTTATTTATGTGTTACTAACGATGGAATAACACATTTACTTCATATGTAAGTTGCACTATGTATATGTCATCATGTTGTGTGGTAAGTGTATGGGGTGCGAGGAGATAATTTCCCGCTAGTCACTTCCGTGAGACACAAAAAGTCATGATTATCCTTCACCAGTGTGTTTACCATGTTTGTATATATATGTATGCGTGGTTCGGTAATGCAGGAATTGTAGGTACAAGGTACTGACTCCACCTAGCTCCACAGGTCTGAGTGTACCTAATTAACTCGATGGAAGTGGAGGAGATTGTTTTAAGGCCCTAATGTCATCCCTAGCCTTTCTCATTTGTGAGCGTCGTCAATCTTTTGTCAACCCTGTCGGATTGCCAAGTAGGCCACTTTTATGATGTTGGTATGTGGTTCATGTCTCTGTTTTGTTTAATTGAGTTTTGTGTGTTATGCATTTTGTGACTTTATTTATTCTTCTAGTGTTGTTTTATGTGAATTGTGTTTATAAATTAAATACGAAAATTATTATGGGTACCTTTTTTATGGTTAAATTAATAAAGCAAGCATGCTAGATTGATTGATTTAAGTTATTGTTTAAAATTTATCATATATTGGGTTTATTTTTACTTTTTTTAAAAAAGGGATTAAATAGCATGTTGACTTTGGTGTGTGAGAGGGAATTTTATTTTAAATGAAAAATGTAAATGTTTAAAAAAAAAAAAGATTTTCAAATTTTCATAAAAAGTGAATTTGTGCCCTAAAAAGATTTATGGGTGAAATTTCTAGATTTGGAAATTTTTTTAAAAGGACTCTCTTCCTGGAAAAAAAATAAATATTTCTTTCCTCTCTGATGGTTATGGGGGGGGTGGTTGATGGAAGCTTTGATGTTGGGAGGATTGGATGCTCTTCTCAAATTTTCTCTTCCAGGAAAGTAATGGAAGGTTGGGAATTTTGAAAACCTTTTATTTTTATTTCCTTGTTTGATGTTTTTTCTGTTTCCTCTCTATTTGGGAAGAAAGAATAAATGGAGGATTCTGATTTTCATGTCATATGTTGTTCTTCCATGTCTGTTTGTTTTGTGTTTTGTGAATTGGAAATGAGGGTTTGTTGTTAAATTCAACTTGGGTGTGAGTTTATTTTAAAAAAATTGGTTTGAAAGGCCAGATAGAAAACAAGATTTTAAATTTCAATATTTCCCAGGAAGATAATTTAATTTTATGAAATTGTTGTGGTTTTATCCTGCCATTTTATTGTTCCTGGACAGAGGTTTTAACAATATATTTGAGGATTTTGTTGTTTAATACAACTCTTGTTCTGATTTTATTAATATCTCTATTAAATTCACAGAGAGAACAGGGTTTTAAAAAAATAAAAAAATAAAAAATAATAAAAAATTAAATTAAATTAAATTTGTTTTTTGTGGAGGCCACAACGTGGAGAGGCCACCCACAGTCATGGGGAGAGGCGACCACGACCGTGGGTGCCCATTCCTCCCACAGCCATGGGGGGAGGTGACCCACATCGTGGACACCTCTCTCCCCCACGATGTAAGTTGGGAGGTAAACCCTCCTCCCCAGCATGGGGTATGTTATTGCAGTCCGCAAAAAAAAATGCTTTAGTTTTGTTGTTTTAACATTTGTTGTTCGGTGTATTTTATGGTAGTCTGGGGTTATTTGGTATATAAACTAAATACAATATATATATATATACACACACACACACACACACACACACATATATATATACATATACATCTATGTATATTATACATACATGTACATGTATATATATATACATATGTATATAGACATGTACATGTAGATGTATATATATACATGTATATATACATATATGTATATATTGTTGGCATTATATCAGACAAGAAGAAGGTTGGAATTCCAATTACAATGAGAGATTGTTGGCATTTCAATAAGGATATTGAGAAGGTTATTGATGACTATGGATATAACTGATTAAGGATGATTACTATCTTAATATTATTATTTTGTCATTGATGTCAAGAAATTGATTTTCTAATTCAGTATGATGTTGCCATATCTTAAGAAGTATGATTTGATGAGTATAAAGATGTCGGTAAAAGACACAGAAAGAATATGATGAATAAGGGGATAAGTTATTCAATGGGCAACTATTACCGAGTTAGACAATGATGAGATCATGATGTTTAGATTGTTTTGATATCCTACATATTCTATTGTTTGAAAGGTTAATACTATACTATGTTATTGAGAAAAGAACCTAGTCGGTAAACCCTAAGGAACCTAGTCGGTAAAACCCTAAGGTTATCGCTATCGGTTAATGAAGGTAGAATGTCTACCGAGGGAAGTTTAGTATTTATCGAGTTACAACCGAGCTATAACAAAATGCATTAAATGTTTACATGTGATATTTAATGAAGGAAGCTAATGAGCTGGAGTGGATTGAATGATTGGTAAGCCGCGTATGAAGATTGTTAAAGAATCTATGGTAAAGAAAGATCGGCAGGAAGATCTACAGCTCAGATTGAACTGCAATACCCTAACACAAGTTCCAAGGTGAATATGCAAGTTCCAAGGTGGGGTAAAACATTTTCAGATCGAAGGATACATTGAACTTGGACAAGATTGAAGATCTGATGGCTATGATTGATCATGGGAAATGTGATCAAGGAGATTAAGTGGTTAGAAGATCTCTTAACCGAGTGGACTTAACAGTCTTATTTGTAAAATCCTCTAGCAAGGTGACATTCTTATTGAGTGTTTGAAATCCTTTAACAAGGTCAGTTCTAACAAAATGAAGATCCTAACAGATCTTAGGGAAATCCCTTAACCCGGTCACATCTAGCAATGTGTTTGTAATCTTTAACAGGATTTTCTTTTAACCGAGCATACTCTAGAAGAGTATATTTCTTAGTGGGTCCAAAATCCCACAGTGTTTTTTCCCTATTTGGGTTTCCATGTTAAATTTGGTGTTATGAGGTTTATATTGTTCATATGCTTTTGAGTTTGCATGTTTGACAGTTTTGGTTATATGACTGATATATATGTTACTGAGGTTGAATCTGATGTTTTTATGGATGATTAAGTTTGTATGACTCACCCCCCTCTCTCATCTTGTTGGCTATTGGATCTGTACTTACATTAAGTATCAAAACTATCATATATATACATATACATGTACATGTATATATATACATTTGTATATATACATATGTTTATATATGTATATATATTTGTATTTTTAAATTGAACATGGTGTTTAGTGGAATCTTGATTTTTAAAAGGATTATCAGATTCGAATAAAATAAATAAATATATATGCATTAGTATATATATATATATATATATATATATATATTCATATATGTGTACATATAATATGTATTTTGGAATTAACAATACAAAATTAAATGTTAAGATGGATTGGATATAACTGTAAATTACTTTGGGGAAATAAAGTTTTTATTGATAGCCATCAATTAAATTTAGTCGATATGATTTTTAATTGAAAACATCTATTTTGACTAAAATATTGATTTTAGTTTTCAAATGTATTTAATTTTTATTTTCATTAATTAGAAATTTGAATGCAAATGGAATTTTCTTATAGCCAAATTGGCTTTAATTGAAAAGATTTATATTTGTTTTACATGATGGCTTATTTAGTCTATGAGTTTCTTTTATTCTTGTAAAGGGTGTATGGTTTTTAAATCAAGCATTGTGCAAGTCTATTTGTGATGCATGAGCATCCCTGGTTCAAAACAATCTTGCATCAACCAAAAACATTTCCTTTCTGTTTTGTTTGTAGTTTCAGTTTTCTTTCTGTGTGTCCTAATTTTGGCTCACTCGATCCTATGGAGTTGGATTCTACTTGAAGACTTGATCATATTTCTTTCTTTCAAACTGCATCTCATTTAGATCACTTTCCGGCATGATATCACTACCAGTTTCCCTAACAGTTTCTTGTTACCAGTTGTTCCTTTGTTACCGGTTGCCTGAGACATATTTTGGTGATCTATCAGAACCCATTCTGAAGCTTGCGGATCCTTGAGCGTTGATCTCGATGTTTCTCGGTATGTGGTCGACCTTCTACGTTTCATTCTTTGGATTTTCTAGAGGAATCTCTTGGCAGAGGCCGACCTTGTTCATTTTGCACATTAGGTCTTGTTCTTCGAGTTTTGATCCCTTTTGGGCCAACCGGATCCTTTGGATCGATATATATATTTTTAATCATGCTTTAGAATGTAATCAATTTAAGATCAATTAGAATCAATCAAAGATAGACTGCGCCTAGAATATAGATCTTTCGATTCAAGGTCCTGGTGTGACCTATTCTACCAGGCTTGTGTGTCAGTATGTTGTAACCCAGATGTTATCGATTGGATGTAATCAAATTTCATGCAATAAAACTATCAGTTCTGCATTGCCTTCATCATCTTTGTGTGTTTCCTTTGTGTTTACTCTTGCTGACCAATTTGGACTGATCTCCTTAAGGTCTCTCCTCATTGATGACTACTTCAATTTGGGTGTATGTTTACTTAGACCCTTTTTATGTGTTATTCCTTATCATGGATTTTCTTATCATGAAGGAGTTAGTTTATTGAAAGAGCTACAATTAGATAACATTAGCTTTTAATTATATTTGGAGTGATCATTAAGATTCCTTAACATGGATATGTTTAGAGTGCATGTGTACCCTTTTGAGTATTTACTTTGATTTGTGGATTTTGGTTTTGATTTGAAAGTCATTCTCATGTCATGTTGGTATGTTGTTGAATGTGATTCAATCGTGCAAGTTTATTTGGTTAAGTTTTTATTGTGGTCATACTTGCTTTATTTTGGTTGTGGTCTTGTCTTGTGAATAGACCAGTTGATCATTTCACACCTCATGTTCATTTAACCTTGGTAGAAGGTTTGTATAACCAAGTTGTTCTTTAGTTTTTTTTTTGAACTCCTTGTGTTAGTTGTCTTTTGTGATTTTCCTTGGGGTTCTTTGGAGGTTGTTTAGTGTCATAAGGAAGAGTGGCTTATAAGTGGGGGCTAGGGCCCAAAGTGGTTGCCAGGACATCCCCTTAGAATTTGAGTAATAATTGATCTTAATTAATAAAATGGGGCTGGGTTTCCAAACATTAATCAAGATTAATTTTGCCCCACTCATGGTTGAGTGCTAGTACAGACTCAAGATGCAATGGGAAGGCCTCAAATAGAAAACCATCTACCTTGTCTTCAAAAAAGGTTTGTTGGGTCCACATGAGTCATGGATGGGGGCCAGGGGTTTGGGAGAGGCTAATAGAATAACCTAGGATGGGGGTTGGGGCCTATGGAGGCATGCTAGGATAACCCATACCAGCTATTCGATGACATTCTTCCCTTATGTTCACTAGTGTCTAGTCTTGTGGTGGCTTTACTTGGAGCACTCTTCTGAGAGTCATATTTGTATGCTTATGCCTTAGGTGAGTACCCAGTGTACTAGATAGACCATGTGATGTTTTTTTGTGGTTTTCTTGAGGGCCTTATTACTATGTCCTAACACAGAGGGGTGGTTCCTTTTTGGGCCACATGGTCTGGTGGTAGTGCCACTCTCCATCAGGTATTTTGTTCATGTTTTCTTGCGAGGGATTAGCTTCGCAGGTGCTACTCATGTTCTCTTGGATTTTCTTCATTCTCTTGCACCAGTTGGATCCTCTCGTCCTTCCTGGATCATATTTTTATCTCTTGGACACTTATGTGGTTGGTTGTATCATATGTTATATGTATTCCTTCATGGTAGTTGTAATTTGATGGAACCATTATGTAATTTTATGAGACTTGATGTTTTAAATGAAATTATAATATTATGTCATCCCTACAATGTAAAAGAAATGCATTATATTGAGATTTAGATGATAGGATTGATATCTTTAATTAAAATCATTATTGTAATGTAATTGAATATTTTATCATAAATGAAGCATAGAGATGTTAGTGTTTTTTATTAAGGAAAAACAGGTTTTAAGGGACCCGAAACCCACTTACATATCATAAAGAAAATCATTAGAGAAGCAAGAAAGGATATAACAAATAAAGAAAGGCAACAAAAGACCAGCACAAAAGACAACAGCCAAAGAAAAGTACAGCAAAAGACCAGTGAGATACTAGCACACCTAAAACAAAACTAGAACATCTAGGTGAAAATCTTTGTGGTCTCCTCAGCATCCTTGACAAGCATCATAATTGCATTTTTTGTCTCTCTAAGGTCTTTTCTTTCCTGCACCTGTTGATTACCTTTAGTCTTCAACTCCAACTCTTTAGCATTTTTCCTAGTTTTGCATCTAGAAGAATGCTGGATAGAGCTAGAACCTGGCTCATCATCAACAATGACAGTATCTTTGTTCTGCTTATCCTTCTCCAGGTAGGAAACCAACGCATTCATATTTTGGGAAGTCACCTTCATCATAGCCAAGCTATGCTCCATGATTTTCCTCAGAGAACTCTTGGTTTTTTGAACCCTGTTGTTTATCAGTTCATAATCAAACTCACCCTTTTCTTTGAGAGTCCTCACCACATCCTCCAGGTGCTTCACATCTCCCTTTATGATCTCACCCTTCGACCAGTCAGGAATATCTTTTTCATCCTTTGCTTCACTATTATCCTCAGAATTTTCTTCTTTTCCTTTATAATTGATATCCTTAACCACATTATCAATTTTGAGCTCCAACTCTCTCTATTTTTCCTGAATGTTGGTAATATTAAAAACCACCCACTTCTGGAACTTAAAAATTTCTAGAGAGTTGTTTGTAACAACATTCAGAATGGTATCTGCATCCTCCATGTCCTGGGAAGAATCCATAGGCCTAGGGTTGCCCTCCTCCATATTATTCTGAACCTCATCTCCATATCATAGGGACTCTCCTTCTCCTTTGACTCATCAAAATCTTCTTTACTCTACTCATTATCCTTGTCTCCTTTCTCGCCCTCCACCTCCTTCTCCACCTCCTTCTCCTGCTCCTGCTCAGGATCAGCCATCTCTTCAACATCTTCTTCAACTTTCTTACTAACCCTTAATTTATTTTTAGGGGGAGGATTGGTAGAATACTCATCAGACTCATAACTATCATCATCCTCAAAGATACTCCATTAACAATTTCAATATTTTGTTCTTGGGGAATTTTTTTATGGCTTCCACCGAGAACTTACGATTTCTATAAAACTTGATGTCATCCTTTTGCAAACTAGTCACCTTGGCCACCAACTCTTCATCCACTCTCTAGGTCTGACCAAATAGAGCAACTCTATTATTTTTCCAACCCTTGGAAAAACCACGGGAAATGGGCTTCTTTCTCCCATGCAATATCTCCATATAATCAGTGAAGCCATTTTTATGCAGCCTTCTCCAAATTTTCCTTTCACCCTTCCAACTATCACAACTACTAGGCTCATTACGGTTGAGATTTCCACCCATAATGTAGAAGCAATTTAAATCAAAACCCTCAGGGGAGCACAAACTAACCAGATGCTGAAGAATGGAGAAGTTGGAATTGACAACCAAGGTAATTATCTTGTTTTTCAAGTAGCCCTTTAAAACATGCAAATTAATCCAGTAATTAATATGATAAGGCCTTTCACACCTATACTCATTAATGTGATGCCTGAGATAGGTCATCATCTGACAATCCACCTCACTTCAAACTCTGTCATTGAAGTTTGAACCAAAAAGGGTAATGATGAGATTAATATGTACCATTGATCCTATCATAAAATAATTACTCTTGAACTTTGTTCTTACATGATGACTCTCCGATATAATTAGCATCTTCCGCTAAAATGACCCCCTCATTAGCTAACAAATCGGCTACCCTATTACCTTTCCTAAAGGTATGCGTAATAACCACACTATCACAAGAATCTAACATATTTTTTGCCTCATCAATGATATTTTGGATATTCCAAGAAGGGGAACTAATACCTTTAATATCCTGAATTATATTAAGGGAATCCCCCTCTAGCCAATTTTTTTAAAAATTGAAACCCTAAGCAAGTTAAAGATATTTTAACATTGCCAGATCTTCTGCAACATGGTTGTTTTTAATTCCAAAGGGATAAGCAATCACAACAACACAAAAGCCATGAGAATTTATGATAACATTTCCCCCACCAACATTACCCGGATTTCCTTTAGTTGCACCATCAAAGTTCACCTTCACCCAATCACGAGGAGGGAACCTCCAAACCACACTATCTCTTCTACTCTTCAGGTCAGACTTCCAAACCTTATTTAATAATTTCCATTATGTAAGAATCCTTTTATCATTATCATTCATATCAATATAACTACACTGCTTGTTGCTTTTGTGAATGGTGTTGATGTTTTCTTTAATAGCCCTACAAATGTTTTCAAAGACCACCTAAGAACACTTAGTCTCCCTAAAAATTCTATTGTTTCTCTCCTTCCAAATATGCCAACAGGTCATAGGAAGAAGAAAGGACCAAAGGTCTTGATGATGGGAAGCTTGGTAGGGAAATTCCAATGCCAAAGGACTTCCTTAAAACTATTCTGCATAACCCAATCAACTTTCCATTGTGTCCACACTTTACCCTAGATTTCCCAGGTAAAAGAATAGTGAATGAACAAATGATCCATAGACCTAGCCTCTTTTTGAGATAACTCACACCTATTAGGGATCATAAATCCTCTTCTGACCAGGTTATCAATAGTGAGAATCTTGTTATGAGTGGCAAGCCAGAAAAACATATTAACTTTAGGAATGAGGAATCTACTCCAAACTATAGTCCATATAGGGTTACAAACCTGAGTTGATATCTTTCTATAAGAAGAAGCAATAGTAAAAGTACCCCTAGGATTACTCTTCCATAAGAAGACATCATTTGATTCTTTGCTGACAAAAAAGGACAACAAATCATGCTAGAGCAAAGAGAATCCAGCATAAATAGCATGAAGTCTAACCCATTTATTCTCCTCCCATTAATTACAGACCATAGAACCAAACCTCCTTTTACAATCTTTAATGATATGGCTGCAATCCTGGTTAAAAAGAGGCTCATATTTGATCCATACATCCTCCCAAAATCTGATTTTGTTACCTTTGCCAAGGACCCAACCAGCTCTAGCTTTAGCAACTTTAATATATTTTATCATACTATTCCAAATAAAAGATCCAACGGGGATATCTTTAGAATAGAGAAGGGAATGAATGGGCTGATTATGGATGTATTTGTCAAACCACACCATACTCCAATCTCTCTTAATACCATAGGCCCTTCAAACCTGTTTGGCTAACAAAGCTTTATTGAAAGGTTTAAGGGATTTGATACCTAACCCCCCACTACTTTTAGGACTGCAGACTTTATCCCAAGCAACCAAAGCAATCCTTTTCTTATCTTCCACACCAGATCAAAGAAATCTTTTATGAATTATTTCTAATGCTTCTGCAAATTTGACTAGAATACTAAACAAACTAAGAGCATAAACAGGTAGATTTTGAAGGTTATCTTGAAGAAGCTGGAGCTTACCAGCCTGCGACAACATAGAGCCTTTCCATCTAGCCAGTTTTTTGTTGAACTTATCAATCAAAGAATTCTAGAAAGAGTTTGGAGGAACCAAACTAGGAGGGAGGCCTAGATAAGTAGAGGGGAGCAACTCAACCTTACAGCCAATTATGTTAGCAATCCTCTGCTACCTCAACAAGGGAGTGTTGATGAAGTAAATAGCGGATTTATCCCACTTAGCCTACTGGCCAATAGCAAGGGAATAAGAGCTGAGAGCATTTTTGAAGGCATAAGATTCACTCACAGAAGAGTATCACAATAATAAAGTATCATCAACAAACTGTTGATGAGTGCAAAAGAAATTAGCTGAAGAGGGTTGTAATCCTTTGATGATCCTTTTCTCCTTCAAGTTTTGAATCAATCTACTCAAACATTCCACCAAAATAGTGAAAATAATGGGCGAGATAGGATCTCCTTTCCCGAGACCCCTTGAAGACTTAAAAAATATGGAAGGAGATCCATTAACAAGAATAGAAAAATTCGGCGTAGATATCAGCTCTCTAGTGATTTTGGTAACCTTCTCATCAAATCCAAAGGCTTCCATGATCCTAAAAAGAACCTGCCATGCAACCCTGTCATAGGCTTTTGCCAAATCTAGCTTTATGAGGAATCCCTCTTTGTTTGCAGCATTAAGACAATGGATATTCTCATGCATAAGAATTATAGAGTCCAAAATCTGCCTATCCGAGACAAATCCTTTTTGCTCCTCAGAGATAACAAGAGGAAGAACAACCAACAATCTAGAAGTCAGAACTTTTGAGATTATCTTGTAAAAAGAATTGCATAGAATTATTGGCCTAAACTTACCCATAGAATTAGCTCTAGTCACCTTAGGAATTAGAGCAATGAAGGTAGAGTTGATTTCTTTAAGAATTCTTTTGGAACCAAAGAAGTCTTTGACAACATTGACCACATCAGCCCCAACAATGTGCCAATATTCCTGAAAGAAAAACATGGGGAAGCCATTCGGGCCTGGTTCCTTATCCCCTTGGAAGGAGAAAACAACTCTTTTAATTTCATCAACTGAGGGGATGGAAGATAAAATCCTATTCTGATTAGGTCCAATTATCTTAGGAATATTTTCAGCCAGATCTTGTTGCTTAACAAGGTCAAGTTCCTTGCTACCAGTTAGAAGGTTAGAGAAGAACCTTACAACTTCATCCGCTATATCATCATCTTTGACAAGAGTTTTATCATTAACAATCAATCTGGAAATTCTTCTAGCCACTTTATGCTTCATTGATGTCATATGAAAGAATTTAGTATTTCTGTCACTAGCCTCTAACCAAATTGCCCTAGATCTCTACCTCTAGTAAATTTCTTCTCTTGAAATAGTGTTGTGTAATTTGGCTAGAACCTCATCTTCTTTAGCCTTGGGGACATTCTTATAACCATGTTCTTGAATAGAATTTTGAATCTATTCTAATTCCTCGAGATTCCTCTTAGATTCAAAAATATCCCCAAAAACCATTTTATTCCAAACCTTGATGTTATCTTTGATGTTTCTTAAATTTTTTGCAACTTTGAACATGGCAGTTCCATCCACAATTATATTCCACCATTTGGAAACGGAAGCTTCCAAGGAAGGGTGTGAGATTCACATTTTTTCAAACTGGAAGGGAAAGCATCGTTTTCCCTTAATATAATTAGTAACAAAAGAAATAGGATAATGGTCTGATCCAATTCTGTTAATAATAGATAGAGAGCATCTATACTTAAGGACCTAGTCAGGAGTAATAAGAGATCTATCAAGCCTTACCTAAATAAGTTCTCCTCCATCCCTTCGATTAGACCAAGTGTAGGAAGCTCTAGAAAGGTCAACGTCAATGAGGGCATTGGCATTTATAAATTCCATAAGATCAATCTTTCTATCCAGTTGAGCTTGGGTTCCACCAAATTTTTCAATTTCCTGCAGAGGAGTGTTGAAATCTCCCATCAAAAGCCAATTATCCTGGGTAAAAGTCCCTCTTTTCTACTGGATTTTGTTCCAAAACTTGCTTCGAGCAGCTTTAGAGTTGGGGGCATAAATATTGGTAACCACCCAGTCTTGTCCTTCAGCAATGCATTTGACTCTCATAGAAATGATACTACCATCTTCATCAATCAGGTCTCCATCAATAGTTTTCTTATTCCAAAATATGGCAACCCCACCAAACGCTCCATTAGAACTACTACCACACACACCCCCAAGTTTAAAGAATTTTAATTTTTCTACTTTTTCCTTACTCATGATCTCTGATAAAATTCCTGAGCACATCTTGCTTATGGAGACCATTTAGGCCTCTAATGTTCCAAGAGATTACCTTCATTTGGAAACCTGGGGAAGGATTCCTGAATGGTTTGCTACCTCCATTAGCTATATTTTGTTTCCTCTCCTGGTCCTTGTGCCACTTCATAGTTTTGCGCCCTTGTGGAGATTTGGAAAATCCAATATCCGCCTTAGATCTGGTTCTAGTTTTAACCCCATTAGTACACCCTATTTTCTTGTTTTCCTTTTTTCCCACTTCTATTAACTCTTCATCTTCTTCATTTTTATATCAAGACTTCTTACTATTCCAAGGTTCTCCTTTTCGCTTAGATGAGGTGGGCGAATCAGTCCCAAAGTTCTGGAATATAGAGTTAAGGTTAACCTAGGGCGATCTAAACTGGGTCTTTTCTTCAAAGATTACATTTAGAGCTTCAAAGTCCTTTGAACACACTTTATTACATTCATGTTATGTTTCTTTTGGAATCTCATATTGTGATTCATTTGTGTCTCTAATCTCACCGTCTTCAAGAATTTCTTCTATAATTACATTTTCTTCTTCTTGAATCTGTAAAGCTTCAAAGTCATTGCTTGTTTTAACTTCAAATACATTCTCTTCATCCTTTCTGATTTCCTTCTGAGGACTCTCCTTGGAATAAATAGCTTTCCTTTCATCCTTGCTATATCTTTTAAGTTACTAGGGAATCCAGTTCCTCCTTCCGATCTACCCTCCTCATTTTTGTTCAGCTTCTCTTTCTAGATCTGTTTAACATGATTATGTCTAGATTTCTTACATGAAAAGAACACAAAAGGGAGGGATTCAAACTCTATGACTTGTTCCCACTTACCTAGCTTGGAATTTATTTTGATAGAGATAGGAAGGTCTGTGTTCTGTGAGATATTAATGCATATCCTTGCATAAATCAGTCTCCTTCACACTATTGTCATAGAATATATAGCCACAAGCTCCCCAAAGGATTTAGCAATTCTTGAAAACACATCCTCCAACCAAAATTCAAGCGGCAAACTAGGGAGCTGCACCTAGACCAGAGTAGATTCAAAAAAGTAGTCATTGAGCTCCATTTTTGGAGACCATTTTCTTAAAGATAAAGAAGACTTCCCAAGCATCCAGGGTCCTCTGCTCAGAGCCATTTCCAAGTCTTCACCACAAGAGAAGGAAAAGACAAAAAAACCCCTTGACAGGGCTGAAACATCAACCTGTCCTTTCACTCTCCATTTTTTCTTCACAAAAGACTTAACAACTTCAATATTAGGTATGGGTCCAACAAATTTCCCCACAAGAGAAAATGCCATAAGAGAAATATTGTGATCTATGACCACGTCCGGTACAGTAATAGCTAATCTACCTACCTTTCTATCATAAATGTCTTCCATAGAGGGAAAGGTAGATTTACCAGTAGGCTTGTTTGTAAAGAAATTGTTCCTGGATTTGACCACCTTGTCTCTAGCTGTCTTTTCTAGCTCAGCGTTCAAGATCTTGTGACCCAACTTTGTAGAATCTTCAGTATTTTTAAAGTCAAGAGGAGGGTCTCAATGTTGTGGCTCTCCATCCTTTCGACCATCCTCATCATCCCCCATAGATCCCAAAGAGACAAGTTGTCCTTGAGCTGCATAGGCTGCAGAACTAGAGGAAAAACTAGCCACGCTGATCCCTCCATTCATAGAATTCAAATTTCCCTCCATTCACAAAGATTTCACCCGAGGGGTATATAAATGTTAGTGTTATCTCGTGAAAAGTATGAAACAATCATTGATTATTGTAATTAAGTTCTTAATGGTTATGTATGCTCAGATTGTGGTACCTACAAAAGAGCAACAAACAACACAAACACACCAATGAAACATTATGTTAGAGGATTCAAATGAGAAAAACATATTAATCAACCAAAAACTCTAAAAGTATCTCATTGTTCTCTATCTCCAAGGATCCTTAAAATCAAGGTGGCTCTCAGCTTGGAAGAGTACTTGATCTCTAGGATGACTACCTAAAGAACGTGGGATATATGATCAAAGACATAAATGCTTATGCACCTAAGATCTTAGTGAATGCTACTAATATAGAACTATGATATGGTGCAAAATAAAAAGATTGGTGTGATATTAAGCTAGCATGAGAGTGATATGAAGATGATATGGAACTAGCATGGAAATTAAACTAACATGATATGTTAAAAATGATAAAATCTATGCTATGATGCTATTAAAATTATCTAACTATTATTATCAAAGAGAGGCTAAAATGCTTGATAAAATGAGACTATAACTTAGATGTATGAAGAATTGGATATGGATAATGAAGAAAGTGAGTCCTATTTGTTAGGTCCAACTAGGAAAGCTAATGTACTGAGAGGGGAGGGGTGAATTAGTACATCAAAACATTTCTTCAAAAACATTCTTATTGATAAACATAAACTGTGTATAGCTGATCTCATAATATATAAAGCTAAAACATAATCATAGAAATAACATCCATACACATTTCACTCCATAACACAAATATTTTGGTTACACAGAAACTCTTTGTTAGAGAGAAAAACTGCGGTGTGGATGGCACCCACAACTTCACTACTGCAATAATAAAGGTTGCTCGGTTAGAGCTACATGTTTAGCTATTTCTGATAGCTTACCCTGTTAGGAGTATCAAGATCTTTAGATCTACCTCGCTAAAGGATTTTACAAACACTTTTACAAAATGTTGTACCTAGTTAAAGGCTTTACAATTTATAGACTTTGTTAGAGTCTTTTACCCTGTTAAAGGTTTCTAACACATCTCAAAATAATTCAATCAAAAACTTTACAAAATATCTGCAACTTTACATTTGAAATGTTATAGCAGACTCTATGTGCTCAATATGAAATTACCATGCTCATAGCATACCTCTGTACTTGATAAATCAACTCGGTGACCTCTTCTGTATAGTTTGTCCCTTAAGATTTTTTCATAAAAACCTTCTCGGTGACCACTGAATATCTCTGTCACTCTTCATATCTTATCTTCTCTCATGATTTTCATTTTCAAATCATTAATCTTCCCTCTCTATGTTAGATACTCAAATCACTCTAAATATATAGACCTCTGAGGGGGTGATCTTGTTCATACATCGATTATACAAACATGTTTTATCAAATGAATAAACATAGACATTATTTCATTGGATAAACTTCCTCAAAATCATACAAAATCTTTAAGTGCAATTCCCTATGTAATAACGGTTCCCTGTTCTTGAATCTTGTAACACATTTCCACATATGTGTCTAGGTTCATTGAATCTGGTAACACGTTTCCACTTGGTTCAGATTGACTCGGTATACCTTCTTTTCTGCTTGGTAGACATAGGAACTTTACTCGGTAGGCAACTTGGTATTAGTCATCTCAGTGATTAGTGTTTCTTCTGTAACCGACAACCTTAGTACTTACCGACTGAATATTTCGGTAGTATTAATCGACTAGAGTATATAGGATGACTTTGGACATAAAACTAATGACAACTTAGTAAATTGTAACAATCTCCCCTTTTGACGTTAGTTTGGTATGTTTGACAAAACTCCTTTCAAAGTCGTAACACAAAATCTATATACTTACAAAATTTGACTGAAATGATAGTATATACATTTGTTTAAATACATACTTCAAATACATACTACCCTTATCAATATGTTGTACATAACTTGATTTGCATGCTCCTGATGTTCCATGCTCCCCCTATCAATGATATCTATACACTCAAATACTCTGTATACTCGGTACACTCCCCCTTTTTGACAAACATCAAAACTAGTTACCATTAGGTGGGGGCAATTGGTCAAAAATAGATTTATACTTAGTACGAGTGTCTTTGAGAGTGTTGGTAAGTGCATCCTTGACACTATCCATTAAAGAATTTTGAGCTGTAATATCAGCTAACAGTGAAATCGAACTATCTAAAGTGCTTCCCTCTGGTTGAGTGGATAATTGGGTAGCTCGGTTGATCTGCTCTTGAACGGATGATAAATGGGGAATAAATAATGTTTGAAGAGTCATAATATCCATGCTTATTTTGCGCTCTTCATTCCAAAGTTCTAACTACTGAGCCATAAGAGTTTGTAGCTTTGTATAAAAATTCTGAATAGAATTTGGCTCGGTAGTCAGTTTATTTGAGAGATTGGTAATCTCTTTTTCAATGACTTCGGTCTTATGCTTGATATCTTTAATAAAGGATGAAAATGTACATAACTTCTGGAATAAATAAATAATGTGCTTGAGTTGAGGGGACAACTCAGCAATGAATCCAACAAGCTTGACTTTACCAATAGCAATTGCTTTCTGCACTTCTTCAATCATCTTGGCAGTTAGCTCTTTGTCTTTTAATTTTCTAAGGTATTCAGATGCGTCTACTCCTGATGCTTCTAATTGAGTGAGTAGTTCATCTAGTTGCATATGGATGGAAACATCTTTATTCATAGTAGCTTCAGGTAGCATGTCTATCAATAATGCTTTGACCTTCTGAAGTACTCAGTTCTTCTTCTGAATAGCTATCTATTTTTCTTGTTCTGCTTTGGCTTTACACAGCTCTCCGAATTCAATAAGTGCTTGCCCTTTTAGTTTTGAAATGTCAAAATTTGGCAACACAATAGGCTTTGACAGATCTACCTTAAAATTGTGCTTCTTTGTTTTCTTCTCTTTGGATGATGATGCCTTCACTGGCTGAATGAGTACAATGGCTTTGGAGGCTTGATCTTCCTCAGTATGTTGCTCGGTGGGAGTAACACTTTTGTCGGTTCCTGAAGCCTCTATTGTATCCTTCAGTGTTTCCTTTCTTGGGGTCTCAGTGGCAATAGTTTTAGTGCTTGTAGGTGCTTGAGAAGTTTTCTCACCTCTGGCTTGAGAGGTAGATTCACCTTGTGTAGTCTTTTGATCCTCTTTGCCTTGTTCTATGTCCTGAGGTTTCTTGGTTGACACTTGTTGAGTTACCAGAGGATAGGACTTAACTTGTTCCAAGACTAATTCACTTGATATCAATTTGGCATAGGCATTCCCTTCTATCATCTATTCTTCCTGTGCCTCAGTGTCCGTGACATCCTCATCTAGTTGAATAGTTGAGGCAGGATCTTGCTCGATGATGTCAACTATTTCCACTTCACCTTGAGTCTCTTCGGTCTAAATTCTAAAAATTTCTTGCCATTTTTTTTTAGTTTCCTTCTCTACTTCAAGATAAAGGCCATTCATCATTTTCAAGGCCCTTTGCTTGACTTGAAAATTTGTCTGGTAGTTTTTCAAATGTTTTCTTATATCATCTACTGACATGTCTGGAAAGAGATGTACCAAAACTCTTTCTCTTACTTGTTTCTCCAAGTCTATAGCATATTTCCATCTGTTGTCAATATGAGAGTACAATGCATTTGGAAGAAAATCAGTTACTTCCAATGGAACTACTCAGAATTTGAGAAGTGTACAAACTACTGACTCTTCTATTTGCCTCTTCTCTTCTTCTGTTTGAGAGTCATATTTTACATACCTAAATGATCCAAATCCTCCATATTGTTTCAAATTTGCACAAAAATTGTCAACACTGTGTACATCTTTCTTTGTGCTTTTAACAATCTGAAATTTATTTGCATCTTCAGATTCTGTGTCACTTGACTCCTTATTTAGAATGAGTCTCCTGGTTGACTTTCTATAAGTCTTTGTAACTTTAGGCAATTCATCATTTTTCTACCTTTTACCAGGTGACACTACAGATGATCTAGTGTTAGGTTGCTTAATTGGTGGAGTTGGTGATACCTTAGTTGTATCCTGTTTCTTTCTTTCCAAAAATTTTCCCTTTGGCAACTCGGTGCTCAGTGTAATTGCTGCTTCTTGAGCTTCAGATTCTTCCTTGATTGTAAGTTGATCATTTTTCCTACTGCTGGCATAGTAGGTGTGGAGGTAGAACCTTCTCCAAATTTCTCAATTAAAAATTTGATCATTTTAGTGGCTTTTCTAGTGGCCTTTGGTACCATAATGCTCATTTTTACTTTTTCTTTTACCTCTTCATAGGTACCATACCTGATCTCGGTTGAGTGCCTTGGAAGTGCCAAAAAGGCATCTATCTGCTATTGAGTAATATCAAAATCTATCTCATAGCCCATAGGTAGTAAGGATTGAGTTCTAGGTTCTACTACATTGACATAACAGTAGTTGGTGTCCACTTCAAAACATATAGTATCTTATATTTTTCCACTAGCTGAGGTGGGATCCTATACTTGTTATGCATATTTTCCTGAAATTTGTTAAAGTAATCATCTATTATCTCATTGAAATTATCACCTAGCTGATTGATAAAATCATTTACTTGATGGGTGATTGGTCGGTGTAATTCCCAAATGATGTTACCGACTAAAGGAAATAGCTTCTGAAAATAGAAGAACATACACACTAAGAGTGACCCAAACTTTAGTGTGTTAGCAGTGTTATTCTTCTTAGGTTTCTTTATTGTGTTGAGATTTTCAAAAAGATTCTTCAACAATACTTCACATAGATCAATTTTCATACCCTTTTTCACAATTTTATAGGCCAAATCTACAGCTGCATACAATACACTGTTTTCTCTTGCAGACTGGAAGAAACAATAACCAATGACTCTAATTGTGAACTTTAGCTTTGCATCTGTTACATTATTCAACTTAAGACCTCTGCAATCAGACTCAACTCCGGTTAAAGTTATCAATTCCTTCTGTGAAATCATCTTTTGTGCTCGGGCATGGTCATATATAGGGTATCCGGTTATTATGTGAACAATCTCCTTGGTGATCTTGAATGGTTGATCCTCTAACCACATAAATTCATCATGCACTCTGCTCAAGACAAAATTGACCCATTGGGGTTTGAAAACTCGAGGATAGGTTAGGGCTTCAATCAATCCCTTAACTTTGATATGCTCATACTTACTATCCAGGATTCCATCGGTGCATAATTCATCATACATGTCCTTAATTTTGGTATGACCTAGCTCTTCAACATGGCACTTAGTATAAAATCTGACATCTTCAACCAATAGAACCCTATTTGAAATAAGAGAAAATGAAGTTTTCTCATCGGGTTCAGATGCCACTTTGGGAGGTAAGGAATACTTTAGTGAGGGCTTCTCAGTAGTCTCAACTACAACAGGTTTCTGCATCTTGGGAGCCATTTCAAACTTGGATTTCTACTAGAAAAATAGCTTAGGGTTCCAACTAACCAGAAAACGCTTTCGACTTAGTAAATATAATGCAAATATTCACAACTGATATTGATCGGTTAACTTGCTTGAAAATGTGTTTAAGATTATGTGAAAGTACCTTGAATTCACTCTGGAAATGTTTGATCGCCTTTGATTCACTTAGCTCTGCTCTTTGAAAACTGGTAAGTGTAAAATGACCGCACAAAGAACTTTAATACACCCTTTACCTTATCGGGCTTCGTACAGTTAGGTAAGATAAGCATTAAATGCACTTGGTTCCACTAAACCGACTAACTTCCTTCTATGCTTTTATCGACTAGAGAGGTTAATGCATATATCAACTTCTCTGGTACTTCAAAATAGACTAGATAGTATTAAAAAAATGTTATTGCATCCCAGGTATGCAGATTTTGGAATTGTGTACATGATTAAATAAGAACTATTAAGATCTAACCTTGTGAAAACACAGTCCCTTCATACCTTTATGATTAATTCAAAGTAGATGCACCTAACTCAGTAGGTAAGGTGCTTTCTTCATTATTTGACCCATTTTCCTTCTTTTTCCAGATTTTCTATAATTTGATTCTTATCTCTTCAGTATCTTCTTTGGGTTGATCTCTGCAATCTTTAGCCAAGTGTCCAACTTTGTGACAATGAAAACATGTCATTCCAGGATTTCTCCATGATCTCCGGTTGTTCATTCCAAACCTTATCATACAGCTGGCACTTATATGTCCATACCTTCCAAATCATTCACACCATATCCTTGTATTGTAATCCCATGGTACTGCAGTATATTGTCAGTTAAGATCTGTGTGAGTTCGGTAGCTTCTAGTATTTGCTCGGTGTGAAGACCACATATAGTGTTTCTGCTTAAACCAACTCTTCTCGGTATTATGTCCATATCTATTGCAGTTTTTGCAAAACCCCTTGAATTTTGCCTTTTGATAATTGCTAATAGACTTTGTCCTACATTGATTGGATGTGTGACCATACTTATTTCAATTGTAACAATAACCATCAGACCTAGTGACATTTGGTTGCTTACCTTTTCTAATTTGGCACATGTTGGCAGTATGTCCTTGTTTTCCATAGTAATTGCAAATAGGCTTCTTGCCTTTCATCTTGTCTTTTTCTTCAGCCTTCTTTGATGATTCTCCTTTCTCGATGGTGTTGATTCCTTTGTCTGTAGAGTTGTTTCTTTTGTAACCGAGTCCGGTAGATTTGTTGGGTGATCTTATGTTTAGTTGCTCATCCAACATTCTTGACACTTCATAACTTTTCTTCAGTGTTTCTTTTGACTTCTTTTCTGCTTCAAGTTCATCGATCAATCTTGATAATTCAAGTTTCAAAGCTTGATTCTCATTTTCTTTTAGATTTGCTTCATAATGTGCATAACCCAATTGATCAGACAGATTGTGTTGAATTCCAGTCATCCTTGTGATTTCATCATTCTTTTCAAACACCAATGCTTCTAGCTGTTATTTTGCTCTTTCTAAATCTCTTATGTTGTCTTCAACTATTCTCAATGCATCAAGATTTTCAGTCATCTGTGTGCTGAAGTACTCATGTTCCCTTTTCATTGCTTTTAGCTAATCATTTAATGCTTTGTTCTTTTCTTTCAATTCTACAATCATTTCTTTAGACTCTTCTGATATGTTATTCTCAGATGATGTCTCAATTCGTTCCACCAAGTCTTGTGAGTCCTATAAATCATCAGACAATCTTCTTCTGACTTTCAATGATTTTTGCATTTGTCTCTGCATGTCTGCAATCACTTGATTAGCATGATCCAATTCTTCTTGGAGATTCACAATTCTGTGTGATTGTTTATAGCCTTCCATTGATAGGATCTTTCTCTTTAGGTTGTAAAACTCTTTTCCAAGAGTAGTGCTCTGATACCAATTGTTAGGTCCAACTAGGAAAGCTAATGCACTGAGAGGGGAGGGGTGAATCAGTACATCAAAACATTTCTTCAAAAATAATCTTACTGATAAACATAAACTATGTATAGCTGATCTCATAATATATAAAGCTAAAACATAATCATAGAAATAATATCCATACACATGTCACTCCATAACACAAATATTTTGGCTACGCAGAAACTCTTTGTTAGAGAGAAAAACTATGGTGGGGATGGCACCCACAACTTCACTACTACAATAATAAAGGTTGCTCGATTAGAGCTACATGTTTAGCTATTTCTGATAGCTTACCCTGTTAGGAGTATCAAGATCTTTAGATCTACCTTGCCAAAGGATTTTACAAACACTTTTACAAAATGTTGTACCTGGTTAAAGGCTTTACAATTTATAGACTTTGTTAGAGTCTTTTACCCTGTTAAAGGTTTCTAACACAACTCAAAATAATTCAATCAAAATCTTTACAAAATATCTGCAACTTTACATCTAAAATGTTATAGCAGACTCTATGTGCTCAATATGAAATTACCATGCTCATAGCATACCTCGGTAATTGATAAATCAACTCGGTGACCTCTTCTGTATACTCTGTCCCTTAAGCTATTTTCAGATAATCCTTCTCAATGACCACTAAATATCTCTATCACTCTTCATATCTTATCTTCTCTCATGATTTTCATTTTCCAATCATCAATCTTCCCTCTCTATGTTAGATACTCAAATTACTTTGAATATATAGATCTTTGAGGCAGTGATCTTGTTCCTACAAACATATTTTATTGAATGAATAAACATAGAAATTATTTCATTGGATAAACTTCCTCAAAATCATACAAAATCTTTAAGTGCAATTCCCTATGTAATAACGGTTCCCCGTTCTCGAATCTTGTAACACGTTTCCACATATGTGTCCAAGTTCATTGAATTTGGTAACACGTTTCCATTTAGTTTAGATTAACTCGGTATACCTTCTTTGCTGCTCGATAGACATAGGAACTTTACTCAGTAGGCAGCTCAGTATTACTCATCTCGGTGACTAGCCTTTCTTCTGTAACCGACAGCCTTAGTACTTACTGACTGAATATTTCGGTAGTATTAACTGACTAGAGTATATAGGATGACTTTGGACATAAAACTAATGACAACTTAGTAAATAGTAACACTATTTATAGGAAAAATAGGGAAATGGATGGTTAAGATTGAGAAATATTAACAAGGGCTAGGATTGAAATCTATTCAATCCATGTTTATAATTTTCACCAATGAAATGGTGCCAATTGTCAACAAGAGGTGGCTTGAGAGGATATGTAAGAGGCATTAAATGCCTGAGAAGACATGAGGGTCACCCTAGGAGAGTGTGGTTAGGGTTAATTAGGATTAACCAGTGGATAAAGCTTTTACCCAAAGGGTAAACTCTTGTGCAAGGGTTAATAGGATATAACTAGGGTTAAAGAAATGAATGCTTGATGAGACCCCTGGGTTAGATGAGGGTTGAGTTAGAGAGAAAGTCTCTAATCATGTTGTAAGGTTGAGTTAACCATTAATGGTTTGGGAGACTTTGGAGAGAAATTTGTAAGAGCATTATAAATTTGGGTAACTCAACAAGTTAACTTGTTGAAGAGATAAGGTCATTAATGCATTTAGAAGACTTTCTTCCAGATTTGAGAAGTGACTTCCCCAAATTTAGGGATGTGATATGATTAGAAGAATTATGCTCATTAAGTGGGATTTTAAGGCTTCTAGAAGAATGTTATAAGGTAAGTGGGAAATGTAGGAAGATGCAAGTGGGAGGAAATAGGATTTTAATTAAAATAAAAATGTTTTATTTCAACTAAAATGGAGGCAACTTGCAAATTTGAAGATATTTAAATAAATTTGATTTATTTAAATTAGAGAGGGTTTTTAATTAAAACATAATTTTAGTTAAAGGGGAAAGGGATATTTAATTAAATAAAGTGATTTATTTAATTAAGGGGTTGGATGTGGCTAGATAAATTGAATAATTCATTTAATCAAATAGATGAAAGTGGGGGAATTAATTAATAAGATTTAATTAATAGAGGAATGTGGTTTTAATGAATTAAATTAATATTAAATATTTATTTAACTGGATGGTCAGATTTATATGTCTACATTTTGCCCCTCTTCGAAGTGACATGTGTGCACATGTTGATTCAAATAAAACTCGCTCGATATGTTGACAAAATTTTTGATTTTGATGTCGTTGCCAAAATTTTTGATATGATGCCCCATATATGAATACTGATACTTGATATGAAGTCAATATGATGATGATGCCCCCTCAAGGGATTGTTCATGCATTGAAGGCATGAATGATCTCTCAAAAGAAGAAGAATATTATATGAAATATAGAAGAGTGGATCATTGATGTCATGCATGGGTTTGATTGGATTGAAATCAAGTTTGGTTTTAGGAATGACATCTCCTGTATAAGACAAAGATGATCAAAACGTTTGGTTTTAGGAATGATATATCCTATATAAGACATGATCAAAATGTCAGGTTTGAGGAAAGATACATCCTATATAAGACATGATAGATGATAGTGTAGACGTCTAAAAATGGTCAACGCTTGCGGAGTCATACTTTAACATTTGTACATTGCCTTATTTTAGGGTTTTTGCGTTGCATTAACATTTCTCCTATGTTACGCACTTGGTATTTATCATTTGCGAGCATCGAGTCTTTCTTCTACATTCTTCATTTGTCTCGCTTTCGAATTTGGTCTTGTCGACAACAATATTTGTCATGATTTTGGTCAATCTTATCATGTCGCATCTATGTGCATATTCATTTGTCATCATTTTGGACATCATCAATCCTAATTAGGGTTTTGTCCTCTTATCAAAATGTCATCATGTGATCGATAATTGTCAACGATTCTTTTCTTTTGATCAATTTGTCATCAATCTTGTCATCTTGTGATCTATTGTGTCATCGATCCTTGTCCTCTTGTCAATTTTGTCATTTTTGCGATCAATTTGTCATCAATCGTCATCTTTCTTAAATTGTGTCAATTTGGATCAATTAGTCATTGTTCCTCGTCAATTGGCGTGTAATGCCCCGCCAGGAAACCCCGAAGGGATAAGCCAAAACACAAGCATAGAGTGCAATAATTTTTTATTTTTATTTTAAGTTACACCACATTAAGATACAACAAGATATCAATGATTCAGATTACGTAGTGGAAGACATCAACTAACACCTAAAGAGTTTCCCAACGAGATTACTTAAATTTCACAATTCACTTAACTCACACAATTAATCCAATAAGCTGATTATCTTAATAATGAGATAATTTTTAATCAGGATAATTTCTTTCAGAAGATGGAAATATAAATCACAAGCACAGATTCATCCATTAAGATCTATTCATAATCTTCATTCAAGCTTTTCATTAAAATACAAGCCATACATAGTATTCTAACACACTAGAATTTCATCATAAACATATGAGATCTTTTCAAGCATACTTAATTTCCTTAACAACAACTGAATATATTCCATTACTCTAAGTTACATTCTTTCATATTCCAATTTATTGCATTTAAAAGATGATTGCATACATGCATCTATGATAAATCTCATCTAAACCACTTATGCATTCGATCAAAATGGCATTCAAGAAAGAACTGCATAAAGCATTTAAAGTTAATTCCATCTTATCCACTAATACATTCTAACATAAGCTATTCATACATGATAAAGTTGAATAAGGGAAATATAAGAGAATAACATCACATAACACCATAATGATCTCGGAGTTCACCCCTAAAGGGCTACATCTCCGGGTCTGCTCAACTGCAAGACCCCTCTGATAATTAATAAAGTTAAGAATACAAGAGGTTACACCATTACAATCCTACCATCAAGGCAAAACATAAACAATATACAAACGACCACATCGGTCAATAATACATAAACGATTCCTGAAAAGAAAAGGATCTAGCCGAACATAATCAAAGCTAAAACAAAGGTCCAAGAGAGCATCCACAAAACTGAGCCATCACCACCCAAGGTCTAACATGAAACCAAGTACTCACAAGGGTAAAGACAATAGGGCGACCCACAAAAGTGCTCCTAACAGGACAAAATGACAACACACTAGCGAACGTAGGGACAAGTGTCATCACACAACCTAGTATGGTCACCATGGCAGGTCTTCATAGGCCCCGGCCCCATACACTGGGTTACCCTGACAACCTAATCCGAGCCTCCGGCCCATCCAAGCCTCATGTGGACCCACACATCCTCTCGTGAAGACAAGGATGATGGTTTGCCATTTCAGGCCTTCTCACAGCATGTCGGGTCTATGTTAGCACTCGTCCCATGTGTGAGGCAAAATTTATCTTACTTAGAGATTACATCCTGATCTATTGATAGGTTATCACTTATTAGACTCACTTTCGACGAGTTACCCAGCAGCCACTTTGGGCGCGGCCCCCAATTGAAAGCCACTTTCCCATACGACACTAGACTATACTCAGACGAACTCAGAGACTAAGGAATACACATGGTCAGACGAATGGAGTTCAAGAAGGAGGGAACAACCATCTGGTCAAACACGAATCATCATTCGACACCCACACAAAGGATATGACCAAATACGACACTACCACAAAACAACAGTCAACTCAGAACCGAGGACTGAAACAGGTACCCCAAGTCAATCCATATGACAGGGACCTATCAAACAAAGCATGACTTGCCATTACATAAGCAAAAGTGAATACAGAAATTAAACTCGCAAAGGCAATAATCGGAAAAGACAATATTTTCTCATATTGATTTAAGCATAACAGTTGATCCAATTCTCTGATTGCTCTAAGTTTTCAAAATGCATT
Source organism: Cryptomeria japonica (assembly GCF_030272615.1). Lineage (NCBI taxonomy): Eukaryota > Viridiplantae > Streptophyta > Pinopsida > Cupressales > Cupressaceae > Cryptomeria > Cryptomeria japonica. Next base: position 252,395,469 of record NC_081410.1, on the reverse strand, counting down.
GACGGAAAATCATCGTTACCAGGTGAGTACAATACCACAATTTGCAATAGTACCATTGTCAATTTCTCAAACAGAGGAAAAATATAAATTAACCATTCATTTTACTAAATGAGAATATCAGTAACTAACAATTTTCCCAAATGATACTTAATTAAATTTCCAAAAGCACATCGTTTAAATTCATAATGTCCAAGGGTTAAATATTCATTTCTAACATTTCCAGATGGCCTATATCATTAAAATCTTCAAACAATATATATTCTTGAATAAAGTACTATTTAACACAATCAATTAGTAAACATATCATATTTCAACAATTTTCCAATAAAGTAATATTCTATTTTTTTTTTAAAACAATACTTCCTCAATTAGCCAAATACTCAAATTAGCTATAAGGTAAGGTATATATTTATTAATCCAAGATCAATCAAAATATAACCAATTAATATTCTATTGCGAAATTAACAATTCTAGAATTTAATTAGAAAAAGTGCATTAATCATAAAATGAAATTGAATATTAATTAATGTATAAATTCCATTATACCATTAATTAATATCAAATTAATCATTAATTAGAATTATGCCACATTAATCATAATTAAAAACCTAATTAAAACTTAACATTAAATAATATTAAAATATTATAAATATATATATATTTTTTGAATAAAAAAAAAATACATAAAAAAAATATTTTAAAAAACTAACAAAAAGCAATATATTATTGGGGGGTGGCGAAGGCCGGGCCCACCTCCCAACGCGGAGGATTGGGCGACCCAAACCCTAGCCACAGGGAACCCACGCAGGCAGCACCACTGGCGCGGGACGCAAGTTCCACGACGCCATTGCGGCCACCGCAATGAGCCTGCGGCCACCGCGAGCTGCTACAAAGCACGGGGGAGGGGAGGAGGAGGTGGGTGGAGCTCTGCTCCCTGCCCTCCAAACCCCAAACCAATATTTTTATTTTTAATTAAAATGAATTTCGATTTTTAAATAGCCCACAGGTCCCAGGATCGAAACCTGGCTCTGATACCAAATGTAATTTTTTTTGAAGAACACAAGCTAAAAGCATAGTTCTAAACCCACAAATCCAAAATTTAAATCTGAAAACAATTTAAAAGATTGGATTTTTAACAACAAAGATTTTTTTTTTTCATTCAACCAACAGACCATTTCCATGGCAACAAGGAAGACAAAGAAGGAAATTCCTACCTCCATACGCATTCCTGGAAGAACTTGAAGGAGAGCCCAACCTGCAAGATCCAGAAGAACTTCTTCCTCCCCCAAAACCCCCAAAATTTTCATCCAAACCAAAAAAATTTTTCCAACAAAACATTTTTCCAAAAAAATATCCATCCCCCAAAATTTTCCAAAAGTCTAGGTTATAAGGAAGAGTTGACCAAAATTTCATTTTTTTTTTTGGAATTAAAATTTTTATTTAAAATAATTCCCAAAATAATTCTTTTCCAACTATATCAATAAATTAAATTGCTTTTCCCATTTAAAATTGATTTTCCCACTCAACTGAAATTTAACCTTTCTATTTCAATTAAAATTAAATCTTTCTTTTTCAACAGCATATACAAAATGCATTTAATATTCAAAATCAATCATTTAATTGAACTTACTCCCAATTTAAGACGAACAATCCAATATCAACGATAATCGCATAACGAAATCCTGATTAATTTAGTCCATAATCTTTAATCAATTTAAATACTAAGGACTAATTAATCAATTTAACCATACACACCAAGCATGCAAACCAAGAAAATCAACCAGACAGACGATTCGCAAACCCAAACAAAAAGGGGATACTGACGACAATTGATGATGCTCACTTGAGCACGACTATGGTCAACTAGGGTCTTATGACCACCTAATCCAACTCTAAGGATTAAAGAGGTACACTCAAACCTGCAAATCCAGGTGAAGACGAACCTTGCACTCATGCGGCGTTGTACCTGAAATTTCCTGCAACCAAGAGTCATACATGCATACATATATAAACTTAATGAACGCATTAGCCCGATATTAATACCATGAAATAGGAACACTAAACAACTTGCATACAACTAGTGTGAAAACCACATCAACAGCTATGCGTTAAATCAAACATCTAACTATAACATTATATTAAGATAAACTAACCAAGATTAAACCAAGATTAGAAATTGATTAGGGCAGGGGTACTACATGGCGCATTTATCAATCACATCATTTATCAGCATCGGTCTTTTATCAAGTTAGAATCATGATTAAATTGAATCAATGTCAATTATCCTTTGTCAAGACCTAATTGTCATCCTTGCATTTCTAATTCATCTTTTAGGGTTTCATGATTTTATTCATTTAACCCTGTTTGTCATTTCTCCCTCTAGGTTAAATAATTTATTTATTTATCCTAGGTCTTCGTGTCACAATTAAATGTTTAATTTAATTGGCTAACTAATTATTCCTCTTTTGTGAATTAATTAATAAATGACAAATTATTAATTGATTTACCTAATTTCTCCTAATTCCTAATTTCCTCATTTTCTAATTTCCTAATTCCTAATTTCCTCATTTTCTAATTTCCTAATTCCTAATTTCCTCATTTTCTAGTTTCCTAATTCCTATTTTCCAATTTTCTAATTTTCCTAATTTCTAATTCAATTTCCTCCTATTTCTCTCCTAATTTCATGGGAATGACATTTCAATTTGTCATAATTTGTCATAATTGACAATCAATCAATTTTTGACATAGAAATTTGTCATAATTTTGTCATAAATTATCAATCAATCAATTTTGCATAGAAAGTCCAAATTTGTCATAATTTGTCATAATTGACATTCTTGATTTGCAATTTCCATTTGAATCTCTTCATGCTAATTTGATCTTTTCTCCAATTTGTCTATAAATTGGATGATTTTCTTCAATCCCAATCTAATCACATTATCGAACGAATCACTTTTTTGAATCACTTTGTCGAATCAATCACGCTTCGAGTATTCTTGCGCTATCATCTTGTCTACTTGCTTTCATATCATGATCATGCACTAGTAGGTGAGATCCACAACAAAGCTATTTGAAGGAGAAAGAAGGACAATGGAGCCACATGAAGGAGACATTCAAATCTGCACTTGGTTTGCTTAATTTTCAAATCTTGAATGTTTTGTTTTCATTTCTTTATTGAGTGTGTTAGGATTGATCATTGCATTTGAGCTTTTGTGATTGAGCTAGACTAATATTGATATTTGCTTTGATGATTTCCGAATTCCTAGCTATAGATAGTATGTCTAGTTTCAAGAAAGATACATCTTGCATAAGACATGATACATGATAGTATGTCTGGTTTCAGAAATGATACATCCTATATAAGACATGATAGATGATAGTTGGATGAATGATGAAGAAATGAAAGTGAAGAATGATCCCATGATGATGCGACTATTTGATCGTGATGATGATATGCAAATAAATGTCATGATTAGATGATATGCAACTAAATGCAATGATTAAATGATATGCAACTAAATGCAATTGAAGTCATCTTGTCGATCAAATTTGTTGTGCTCCTTTTATCATCATTGAGCCTTTGATATGTTGAAAGTTGATACAAGCATCATGGTATAATTGAACCATAATTACTTGAGTATAACTCACATGCATTTTGATATTGCAAGATGACACAAGTATCGAGGTATAATTGAACCAAGACAACTTGAGTGTTGCTTGCATAAATAGACAAGAGTTAACCTTTTTCCTATACAAATCTAAAATTTCCTCAGTGATATATTACTTGATCACATCATAAGACAAACTTGCACAGTAAAAGGCTTCGCTCACAAACAAGAGACAAAGAAAATATCACACTCCTTCCTTGCTTCTCTAGTTTCAAGACATCCTTGAGTCGCTTAGGAGATATGATAACAAAAATAAAAAACCACCATGATAGACATGCATGCTAACCTATGTATTTTGTCAGATAAAACATCTTGCAAATAGATCTTTGTTTAGTTTGTTCAGTTCTTATTTTTATGTTTACCATTAATAGTAATGATCTTCATTTTTTGTTTAGGATATCTTTGTTTGCAGTTGTTTTCTTGTTTAAACCCACAAAGCGAGATGCCCCTAGCCAAGTTAGAATTTTGCCCCCAACTTTAGACACTAATTGTATGGATATGTACACTGATCACCAAGCCATGGTGAGATATGATGTGGATAATTGTTCAGATAATCAAGGACAGTGACTATGCTAAGTGTGTCCAAGATTGAGTTGCATTAAAAAGCTTTTTGAATCTTTGTCAATGGCGTAGATAAGATGGATGGAAAAGATATGATATATGTACCAATAGATGGAAGAGCCGATCTATCACAAATAGCTCTTGTTTCCAAGTTTTCACCACTTGTTTTTATTGCACTTTTTTATTGTTTTTGTCTTTTTCTTGATTTTTTAAATTTTTATTTTTTGAGAGATGAAACATGTCCTACCATCAATTGATAAATACAAAAATAAGTAGGACAAAATCCATTAGTCATACTGATCCATGTCATTGTTTTGATTGCACGATAATTGATAGGAATGTCTAGTTTCAAAGAGTGAGTACCTCATATAAGATCTATTTGTTTGGTTTGGAGTGTACCTTTCCTTGTATAAGACATGTTGATGTTGATATATTTTGAGTGATGGATTCATTAACAAGACATGTGATCAATTTGATTGTAGACTTTGAGAGTTTTCCTATTGTTGATCTAATTTGATGGATGATCCATGTTGTCATGCTTTGATTTTTAATTTTTAATTTGATTTTGTCAATTTTTTCTTTTTAGCTTTTGGACATTTTGTGATTTTTTAATTTTTTTGGATTAGAAGCAAGATGTATTTGTTTGCCCCAATGTCTAGCAAGACAAAGAATATTTTGGATGGATGAATGAACTATTGAGGTGAAGATGAATGGGTGAAAGATGGAGGTAACTTATAATGGAACATGAAGGGACACGTCAAGAACTTTTTGAAATTGTGTTTTGTCCTTAGTTTTGATCAAAATCAAGGATGGAAAAGAGGATATGGATAGGAGAAACATGATCATTTATAGTGAGGGATGATGGATGCAATGAATAGGTAGGATAGATGGTATGGATAAACTGAAGCAAGATCGTAGATATCACTGGATGATAGAAGCAATGAATAGATAGGATAGATGGTATGGATAAAGTGAAGAAAAATCATAGATAATGATGAATTTAGATAGGGTAATAGATATTGGAGGAAGGATAATGGAAGATATGGTAGGAAGAATAGAGTGGATGAACTTTACCCCCAAGCATGGAGGTTTCCATTTGCAAAAATGCAATATGTAAGATTCTCACAACATCTAGCACCACCCGAATAAGCATTCCTAAAATTTTCAAAGATAGAGACCCAACCCACACTTAGAACCTCTAGAAAAATTTAACCAAACATATCTAGCGATTAGGAAGCATACTCAAAGGGGAAGAACAATCCTAAACTGGATCAAGGTATTTAGTTTTTGACTACCCATGTGTGTGCAAGTGGGTTCATTCCAGTTCATATGATCATTGTAATCTTCAAAATCCAATGTGGATAGATACATGAGTTACCCTAACTTCAAAAGCATCATGGATAGAACCTTGTTGCCAGTGAGCATCCATAGCCCTGATGAGGTTATCTCTATAATATCACAAATATTGCTCCATTGCCAGCCAGGCATCCATAGCCTGATGGAGTTATTTGCATGTTCCCATAGCCAAACCTTTTAATATTGAATAATTTCATTGCATTTTTTTTTCCTTGATAGTTCTTTTCTTTCTCATGCTTTTGATCTTTTGATATTGCCTTTTGCTCTTGTTATTTTTCTTGCATTGGCTTGTAAGTGACAAAACTTACATCAGTTTGATAATTACAGTGGCACTGAAGCAAGATTTTAGATTTTTCACTAGCCCTGTCTTCAATTAAGAGATCACAATGATTTAGAGCAATTGATTAAGTGTATGAGATATAGTAATAAAAAGATGTTGGTAGCAAGATATGATAAGTGGTTCTTTTTTGGATCAAGTATGCATCCCAACAAAAAGATAATATTAAAGAGGAGCAACCTTGGATTTTGAAGTGTTTCGTGAATAGATATCTAGGAAATGGACTGAACATGAGATTCGAGAATGGGAGAGCATGTGACAAAATGACACCAATGCCTATTTCATAGATGAAGGATTTATGCAAAGGATTTAATGATAGGGATGGAAGGATGGAAAAGAGGTGTTGGATAATAGATAGGACGTTTGAAGATGTGTACAAGGATAGATGGAAATGTCTTCAAGATGAGAATTGGTACACAACTTGAGAGGTGATGAAGTGATGGAGGAAAATTGAATTTTGGGAAATAAAGACCCAAAATAGATAGAGGAAATGATAGAAGAATAGATTTGGAAAGTGGGATATGTTTAGATAGATGGTTGAAGGAAGCTTTTGGAACAACAAGTCTAGATGCCAATTTTGATTGCTCTTTGGATTGTAATGCTTTTATGGGCACCCACATTGATTTTGATTTTTCTCTTTGCTTAAAAGGTTTTTGTAGCCTTTTGGATATTTTTTTTTCTTTGATTTGACATGGCTTTTAGATTGAACATGTAGATATTTTGATGCATGTGGATATTAAGACTTACGGATTTTATTCTTGGAATCTAAATTTCTTCCAATAGGAATGGGATTCATGGATGGGTGGATGTAAGGTCCTAAGATGGATAGAAGGAAGGAAGGCTTTGACTTTTGAATGAAATGACCTAAAATGGATTTGGATGATGAAGGGATACCTTGATCTTGACTTGGAATAGGATCATTTGAGTTTGCACTTTTCTCTTGATTTTCAATTAGATCATTAGAGTATATGGAAGGGAAATCATGCTCTTGCTTAGGAGATGGATTTTGAATGGGACTCTTCTCTTGAGATGAAAGGCGATCATCATGGATGGAATACCAAAATATTAGGGGATCATCATAAGATTCTTGATAGGTAGGATCTTGATTGAAGATGGGATTAGATTGGAAAGTCATGATATTGTGATCTTGATTTATGCTAGGACTCATTTCCTTTGACTGAGTTTCCTTTTTGTCGGTTTGATGATGAATGGTCATACAAATGATCAAAGTTGATGTTTTTGATAGGTTGACTTGATAACAAATACCTTGTTTTGGACACCCAAGCTTACTAAGCCGAATAGGGTTCGATATTCCCCTATTCATGTGACTAAGTATGTCAAATGATATGATACAGTTCCCCAATATTGGAAACTAGATGGATCTAACTAACTTGGATACCTATACTAAGTATCTGATGTTGATATTGAGTTGATAATGTGAAACTTGTGATCACTAGTTTGATACTCCTCTAATCTGTTGGAAGAAATTAGTCTGAGATAACTGAAAGTGAAAGTCCTCCTAAATGGGTTTTTGGATAAGTTGTGGGATTTTTGAAAACTTGCTCGGATAAGACTCTATCTCAAATGCACCACTTAAATGTGCTATATAATTGATCAAATGCACTAAGAGATTCATTGTATGTACCACTTAAATAATCATATGCGCCTCTATTTTGTTCATATGTGCTACATGATATGTTGTGTGCACCTCGAGGTTGATTAAATATGCTATAGGATGAATAAGATATGCCTGAGACATGCTCAAATGCACCACAAGAATAAGAAAATGTGCTATTCTGTGGATTTCCTAAATGTGACTAGTTGAAAACTGATTGTTTGATGTTTAATGTTTTGCAAGATGTTTTATGAATCTAACAAAAACATATAGTAGGCATGAAGACAATGGTCATTTTAATTATAAACAATGAGTGTATGTTTGTTTGAGGATGTGTTCAAATCCCTGATGTTTTCACCGGTTTAGATACAAGACAAGCACATCAAGTAGACTCTTTAATCAAGGGTCATCAATAATACCATAGCCCACATCTAGATGCTCCTTCAGCTCAAACAGTCGTGTCACCCCCTAGAGGGCGCCCATTTTTTTTCTTATCTGAAAATTAACTCAAAGAGGATTGTTCCTCAATTGAATCGTTATCCTAGGAGATATATCATGAGTGTCTTGGGGGTAGATTCTTCCCCACCCTTGCACTATGATATTATTAATATCTGGATACTGACTCATCGAGGCTTCTATTTCTAAAGTTTGTAATCAGGCTTCTTGTTCGATCTTCAGTGATAAACTGTAGAGCCCTCCCTGATCAAGCTCTCGCTAACTCAGTTGACCATGGTTGACCTTACTAATAAATGCTATAATTCAATAGGATGGGCTATGTTAGACAGATAGATTGGTGAGAAAAGTAATTGAACCAGGTTATGGAATCATTTCACCTTGAGGTGTACATTTTTTATGCATTATGGATTTAGAACTTATATGATTCCATGATTTGGATAGCATTGATGTATGTTGATGCTTCATTTGTAGGCTTTATGATATAGAACTCTATATGATTCTAGAATAGGATAAATTTGAGATGATGTATGTCATTATTGGATTTGCAGGACTTTACTATGATGATAGAAATAGGATGCATATTCTATGTATGGATCAAAATTATGAGGATTATGATAATTGTTTATGTGGATTATTTGGATATAAGATATATCGATTTGTTTAAATATAAATTTTATGCAGAGTGTTTGATGTGTGTGTTCTTATTCATGTGTTTAATATTATATGAGGTTATTTGGAATTACTAATGTGTAATTGAGATGCGTAGGAAAAATTATCCATGTGACCATGGAAATAATATGGAGAACCAAACCTAGACCTTTGTATGTTCTTAAAACCAGGGTTTGTCTATTTGGAGAGACAACACCCTGTTTGTATCATATTTTATTTGTAAAAGTGAATGTGGCATGTGTGTTAAATTGAAATTATTAAATTGTGTAAATCCAACAAGAGACAAAATTTCATGTGTAATTTTGTAAAAGTATTTTTATTGTGTCACTTGACCCATGTGTTGATTTATGTCTTGATTTTTGAATTGTCTCTTGGAGGGAGTTGTTTTAACCATAGCTTTTTCAAATAATTTAATGTGGTTCTATATTTTCCTTGGGTAAAGAATCTTTGGGGTGGTCAACTTAGGTTTGACCCGAAAGTTAACTTCACATGGGTTTAAAAGGGGTTAAATGGACTCTTAGGGGTAGTTTAAAGGTGTTTCCTAAAGCCCATAAGGTATACCTAAGGGTTAGGAGTATTTTTAGGCATGTGACAACTCCCATGTGACTGTTTAGTCATCCCAAAAAGTGAGTTTTCTAAGATGTGCGAAAATTGAATTTGGAAGGATCATCTAGGTTAGTTAACTTTCCTTTTTGGTGAGAGATCCCTTTTGATCATTTTTGGACTTTTTCCTTTTTCAATTTTAGAAACCTATGAGAACTCTCACTGGGGTCTTCTTAGGCAAGAATGAGATATTTTGTGGGTAATCACCCACTCTCCATTTTTGGAGATAATCCAATTTTGAAAAGAAAAGATTTGGTATAGGAATTTGGCTAAGTGTAGAGAAACAAGGATTGTGGAATTGGGTTGCTCATCCTCAACTAGAGTAGCATACCTTTGGGTAGATTGAAGGTTGGTTTAGCTTTTTCTTGTTTTCTTTCATGTTGCATGTTATTTTGGAAAGATTGTTGTGTGGAAAAATTTGTTCTCTTGCATTTTATTTTGTGAAAATTATTACGCATTACGTCTTTGATTTCTTGTATGCATTCTTTGTTTTGGGAGTAACCAAGACCTCCTACTCTTGGGAGAGAGGATGGTCTTGTGGGTGGTAGAAGTTTGACAGCCCTCGAGTGAGAGGCTCTTGTTATGAGAGTGATCTCAAGAGATATTTATGTGACCTTTGCTGCATGGCTTTTTTATGCATTTGGGGGTCATAGGGAGGGAAATAAGGCATGAATGCCTTGGGGGGCATAAGGATGTGGGGTTATTATACTTATGATATATCTTTGTTTTCCATGAGGTGGCTTTGTGTTTTACCATACTTGTAGTCTCCTCAGGGTATTTGGTCCACTACCACCCGTGTAAAATCATCACATTGTGTGGTGCAATGTAGCCTTGGTTGGGAATATGATGTTGTGTTTGCATGTGTGTAACCTGTCTAGGGCTTGGTTCTCCAAGCTCGGGGGTGGCTTCTAGTAAGCCTAGGCTGGGAGGTGAGCACTCCATGGTCATAGCCTATGGTTTATTTGCAGGTTGCTGGAAGAAAGAAAAAAAAGACAAGTAGAAGTTGCTGGAATTATTGGTTGCAGAAAAATATTTAGGAATGGAATAGTTTATATTTTAAGTTGCAGCAAAGTGAAAAGGAAACTATGTGTTGTAATTACTTGGAAAGAAAATGTATTTATTTTAATTAAAGTCCTCATTTAATAGAAATGAGAGACTAGCTGGGTATCACTCCCATTTGTATTGATGGCTATAATGGATTTTTTATGTACTCTAAAGAAATGCATTATTTTTGTTAAGTATTAGTTGGTCGCAAAATAAAAATGTCTATCTTTGATTAAGTTCCCTATAGTTACTATTAGTAGTATGCATGTTAGTTTTGAAAGTGAGTTTATTTTGCATGTTAATTCTGAGAATAAAAGAATCAGTTTATTTCCTATGCATATCTCTAAGGTTAAATTTAAATATTAACACATTTATTTAGTTGCTGTTTAATTTTATTGAATTCTGTCGTTTATATAGTTCCTGTTAAAATTATTAAACTCTGTTATTTACTTATTGCAGAATATAAAATCTAAAGTTAAATAGCCTAGCTAATTTAATTAATATCCTTTTTATTTAGATGTTGTTTAAATTCTGATTTCTGTCATTAATCTAAGGTTAAATAAATTATTTCAGATTATAGGAACTTGGGTTTTAAAACAAATATATATATATATATATATATATATATATATATATATATATATGGTTGCTTAAAAGAAAATTTAACCCTTATCTAATGAGTATCCAGAATATATATATATATATATATATATATATATAAAATTATATTTAAAAAAAAAAATTAAAAAAAAAAAAAATATATATATATATATATATTTTGGACCTTGGAAAGGGGACTCGACCCCTACGGATTTTCCCGCAGGGCAGCCCACCCTCTATTGGTATTTTGGTATGGTTTTTTCATTGATGTCAACACCTACTGAAAACAAGCACTTTGGATCCAGCAACATTGACTGGCAAGCAAGTAAACTGTGCAACAGTTATTGGTATATGGTTCACTGGCAGGATATAATGTTCACCAGCACCTCGAATGATATGGAAGACACTTGGTAATATCGAAGACATCGTGTGGACACTTTGTTGTGAAGAATCAATCATTGGTATATTCATATTTGCATATTTGCTTTTACCGGCAAATAGGTCCAGGTTATCTAGGGTTACACTGACAGGTTTATCTTTTCCAGATCAGCATGGCACACTATGGAGATGATTTATTATTGTTGTAAATGCATTAAGCCGACATGTTTAATTAGTTATTGCATCGGATATTATATTGTATGTAAAAATTTTTTATTGTAATATCTTGTAGAGTCGACCTACTAAAATTGGTCTTAGGGTATGGTATAAATGTAAGATCTTATTTGTAAGATCAAGTGTGGAATGTGAAAAAGAATTGTGTGAAGGTATATGTGAGATCAAGCAGAGGAATACATGAAGACATCATTTGAAGGTGAAGTTAGGTTTTTGTAGAAGCATATCAGCATTACACTGGTATTGAATCCAGTATATGAAGATGCTATTTTGTGCAGTACATTCTTATTGGATTTAACCATCCAACTGTAGTCAGTGTGACTCCCATTTTGTGATTGAGCAGTGAGCTCTAGGTTTTTGGCCTTTCTGCATGTGCAAACCCCATTTATGTACACTTACTATCTGCAGTAGTATCATTTGATTGTGGGCAAGGTTTCCCAATGTGGTTTTTCCCCTTACAGGGTTTCCACGTACAAATATTGGTGTTACGTGTTGTGGATAACTTTATGTTTATGTTTCATGCATTAATCCTTACCGGTATAGCAATTTACTATTAACACTATCTACCGGCATACTTAACTCATTTACTGGTATTAAGCATTAAGTTGGTTAATTGGTTTTTGGTTTGAATTTATTAGACAACTGATTCACCCCCCCCTCTTAGTTGTCTCTAGGACCTAACAATTGGTATCAGAGCCTAGTCCTCTTTTGTATAAGTTTAACAACTTGAGGAGATCCAATGTCTACTAATTATTTCAGGAAGGACAGTCCTAAACTTGATGGAACCAACTATGGGATATGGAAGATCAGGATGGAGACACATCTGAATTGCATTGGTAAAGACATCTGGGAAGTTACAAAGAATGGTTATATTGCTACTGTAGTTGGTCAGACTGCTCCAACTACCTTGGCTAAAGATGAAGAGAATGATTGCAAAGCAAGAGAAGCACTTTTGAGCGCATTATCAGATCAACAAATCATGGGATTATCAGATAGGTTTACTACTAAAGCTATTTGGGATCATTTGGAAACACTAAATGAAGGAGATTCCATAGTAATTGAAGAACAACATCAAACTAAGACACCCCGGTATGTAAGATTGAATCATTCTGAAGATCAGATAATTGGAAACAAATTTAAAGGAGTTATGACAAGAGGAAGATTGGCAAATGAAGAGGTATGTCTTATTTCTCAAATTGAACCATCATTTATCAATGAGGCATGTGAAGATAAATTTTGGATTAAAGCTATGGAAGAAGAATTAGGACAAATTGAGAAAAATAATACTTGGACATTAGTTCCCCGGCCTAAAGATAAAAATGTAATTGGAACCAAATGGGTATTTAGAAACAAACTTAATGAAGATGGTAAGGTTGTCAGAAATAAAGCAAGACTAGTGCGTAAGGGATATTTTCAGAAAGAAGGAGTTGATTACAATGAAACCTTTGCACCGGTAGCCCGAATTGAGGTAGTTAGATTATTCTTGGCTTTTACAGCTCACAAGGATTACAAAGTTTATTAAATGGATATTAAATGTGCATTTTTGAATGGAGATCTTGAAGAAGAAGTATATATTGAACATTTAATCCATACAGAGCTTCAAAGATATTTATCCAACCTTTCATACCAAGCTCTTCGGGCTCTGTATGGATTGAAACAAGCCCCAAGAGCTTGGTATGCAAGGTTGGATAAATATCTTTTAAAGATTGGTTTTACTAAAGGAAATGCAGATAGCAATTTATATTACAAAATAACTAATGATGACATCTTGATTATTGAAGTATTTGTTGATGATATAATCTTTGGAGGAGAAGATGGATTATGTAAGGAATTTTCTCTTAAGATGCAGCAAGAATTTGAAATGTCTATGATTGGAGTAATAAAATTCTTTTTAGGTTTGCAGATTTCACAGACTGATAAAGGTATATTTTTTAGTCAATCCAAGTACTTGAAGGAATTACTAAAGAAATTTGGGATGGAGAACTCTAAACCGGTAAGCACACTTATGACTACAAATGACAATTTATCTCAAAGGGATGAATCTACACATGGTAATCCAACTAGATACAAATCTATGATAGGAGGTTTACTGTATTTGACACAAACAAGGCCTGATATTATGAATGCAGTATGTATTGTTTCTATATTTCAAAGCAATCCTAAGGAAAATCATGAATCAATAGTAAAAAGGATTTTCCGGTACTTACAAGGCACAACAAACCTTGGATTATGGTATCCTAGAGATGGAAATTTTGACCTATGTGCATACACAGATGTAAATTGGGTAGGAGATGTGGATGAGAGAAAAAGCACTACAGGAGGAGCATTCTTTCTTGGAAAGAGATTAGTTTCTTGGTTGAGTAAGAAACAGAGTTGTACATCTTTATCAACAACTGAATCAGAATATGTTGCAGCAGCAACTAACTGTACACAGGTACTATGGCTTAAACAAATGTTGAAAGACATAAAGGTAAAGTGCAAGGAACCTATTACTATATATTGTGATAACACTGTAGCAATTGATATATCCAAGAATTTGGTATTACATTGTAAAACAAAACATGTTTCTATCAAACTGAATTTTCTAAAGGAAAAAGTTGAAGAAAAAGAGATAAAACTGGTTTATGTGAATACTAAAGAACAACTTGCAGATATTTTCACAAAATCTTTGCCTAAGGAGACTTTTGAATATCTTAGAGATCATCTTGGAGTCATACCACCACTAGTAGAGACTTAGACAGTTGATGATTATCATCAATTGACAGAATTAAAAAAACAAATCTTTTACTCCGATATTTGATGAGGAAGCTACTTCTTAGGGGGAGTAGTTGGTATTTTGTATGAAATTGAATTTTGTAGCTTTGGCATTTGATGTCAAAGGGGGAGAGATATCTATGAAAAAACACATTATCTTTTTGGGGAGAGATTTTGAAAAACACAATTGAGGAAACTCATGTTGCTCCTAGGGGGAGAGATTGTTGTTTTAGGGAGATTGATTGGTTTTTGGTATTTGGCATTTTTGTTTTGGCACTTTGATGGTTTTTCCATCTTGTGTTGCCATCAATGCCAAAGGGGGAGATTGTTGGTATTTTGGTATGGTTTTGTCATTGATGTCAACACCTACTGAAAACAAGCACTTTGGATCCAGCAACATTCACCGGCAAGCAAGTAAACTGTGCAACAGTTACTGGTATATGGTTCATCGGTAGGATATAATGTTCACCGACACCTGTAATGATATGGAAGACACTTGGTAATGTCGAAGACATCATGTGGACACTTTGTTGTGAAGAATCAATCATTGGGATATTCATATTTGCATATTTGCTTTTACCGACAAATAGGTCCAGGTTATCTAGGGTTACACCGACAGGTTTATCTTTTCCAGATCAGCATGGCACACTATGAAGATGATTTATTATTGTTGTAAATGCATTAAGCTGACATGTTTAATTGGTTATTGCATCGGATATTATATTGTATGGAAAATGTTTTTATTGTAATATCTTGTAGAGCCGACCTACTAAAATTGGTCTTAGGGTATGGTATAAATGTAAGATCAAGTGTGGAATGCGAAAAAGAATTGTGTGAAGGTATATGCAAGATCAAGCAAAGGAATACATAAAGACATCATTTGAAGGCGAAGTTAGGTTTTTTTAGAAGCATATCAACATTACACCGGTACTGAATCTAGCATATGAAGATGCTATTTTGTGCAGTACATTCTTATTGGATTTAACCATCCAACTGTAGTCAATGTGACTCCCATTTTGTGATTGAGCAGTGAGCTCTAGGCTGTTGGCCTTTCTGCATGTGCAGACCCCATTTATGTACACTTACTATCTGTAGTAGTATCATCTGATTGTGGGTAAGGTTTCCCATTGTGGTTTTTCCCTTACAGGGTTTCCACGTACAAATATTGGTGTTATGTGTTGTGGATGACTTTATGTTTATGTTTCATGTATTAATCCTTACCAGTATAGCAATTTACTATTAACACTATCTACCGGCATACTTATCTGGTTTATCGGTATTAAGCATTAAGTTGGTTAATTGGTTTTTGGTTTGACTTTAATGGACAACTGATTCACCCCCCCCCCTCTTAGTTGTCTCCGGGACCTAACACCCTCCGCACTGTGGGCACTGACCCCCAGCGATGGCTGCAGCCGCCACTGTGGGCTACAACCCACAGTGGGGAGGCTTCGGCCCCCCCTGTGGGTGGCACCTCATAGTGGCGACGCTGCCAGGGCTGCGGGCCATGTTCCACAGTGGCGGCCTAGGCCGCCTCTGTGGGCCGCGACCCGTAGGCTCGACAGTGGCCACCCCTACAGGGAGCACCCCCCATGGCCTCTGCCTCCCTCTCAATAAAAAAAACCTTAGTCTCCTCCGCCTCCACCATTTTCATTCACTCAGCCCCCTGCATCAAAAGAAAATTCGAAACCCTAACCCAATTTGGGTTAGGTTATTCAAAAAGTAAAGGAAGAAATAAAGAATGAAAGAAATAAAAAGGACTTAATTTTTATAATAATAAAGTTAGGGTTTGCATGGATAACTTATAATAAAGTGAAAACATATATATATATATATATATATATATATATATATGGTTAAGAATATGAATTGGACAAATTGTAGAATTATTTATTGAACTAGGTGTTTACATTTTATACATGTTTTTATAAACATATGGATAAATATATGTTTTTGATAAACATAAGGGTATATTTTAAAATGATGTTTAAAATTTTATTATTAATTTTGGAGTCTAATCTGATATAGGTTTTGGAGATTAAACCTTATAGGACGATTTTCGTTATGGATTTAATTGGCCCTTTAGTCGATTTAGTTTAAACTACATTTTAATTATTGATTAAAATAAATTTTAGACATTATAAACTAAGTGCTAGGACTAATTTATTTAGTTCCAAAAAAATAATTAATGGTTATTGGAGATTAATTTTTATCTACACCAATTAATTGACTAAATTAATTTATTGATTAAAGATTGATGAGATAATAAATAATCATTTTAGTTTTCTGCATTTAAGTTAAATAATATTTTCGCTTACTTGAGTTAGAGATTAAAGTTAACTCAAACATAGTTAAAGATAAAACTTGATAGTGTGCCTTGTATTAGCAACATTTAATGTTATTAAGTTGTGATCTTTAAAAAAAAATTTATCCTGTTCGTGCCCAAAAGTTTGGGCATGACATTTTGGTACCAGGGCCCTAGGTTCAAACACTGGTGAACATGGGCTACATTCATAACTTAGTTGAAACCAAACTATGTCTTGAAGTATAACACCTAGGTGGAAACTTGTGAAATAACAAAGAGAAACATAACTGAAAATTCTTTTAAATCAACGGATCAACATATATCAATTCAAGGGGATTCCAAGGATCACTGTAAGCCCTAAAAATTAGAAACTTATTAGTCATAATATTTATGGCTTAAATAAAACCCCAAAGGGCATGGAATTTTCAATTATTAATTTATATGAAGTATTTTCGGTGTTTAATCACAGAATTTAGCTCTTTAGTACTTATGGGGTACCATTCAATTGGAACCTAAATGCAATAATTGCCCTAATCAAATCAAGTATGAGGAGTTGATTCTTCAATAAAATACTCTTGATGGTAACTAAGAGAATGCCTTCCATCGAGATATGTTCTTGACATGGCAAGTCAAGCAAGATAGTTAGACCTAAGATAAAGGCACACTAAACAAGATAAATAAGATCGAGACAATTCAAGTTAAGTTTTTAAGCTATGTGAAATTATGATGGTTAAAAAGATCAAGGCCGCCATTGGAGACATAAATGAAGAAGAGTTAAAAGGAACTCTTGCGAATCTCAGATAGAAGCATTACCCTATCCTAATGACTAGGTACCTTAAGAATGTGGTCATGCTAGATTTCTTATTAAGAGCATTTGTTAGACAATTTTTGTAGTAATGTAGTGAAGCTAGAGTTGGATAACCTTGAAGATTAGAACTAAAATGATGAATGGCAATCTCCTTGATCAGAAAACCCTAGTAATACTATAGATGAGTTAAATATGGAGAAAGGAGGCATGAACTTCTTGGGTTAAAACATGTAATTACAATAAACCCTAAGTTCATCCGTGTTGATGTAATTGGGGAAACAAGCAAGTAAAACCTCAACTAGTTCCTTTATGGGAAGAGAATCTTGGAGAAAGTAAATAATGGAAGAGAGAGTAGAGTTGATTTGGGAATCATACAAAAATCCCCATTGAAGTGCAAGGAGTGTAAAAGTATTAGGATCTTATAATCTAGGAATAAGTAACTAATACTCGTTCAGAAAACTAAGGATAAAAGTGCAACCCAATCATGGTTAGTCACTAGGTACAAGATAGTATGCAACACAATTTAACTACTAGGCACAATCAAAGAAGTTTTGCAAATTATGGCACTCAAATGTAAAGGTATGCGAAAACATTAAGTATGGATGAAGCAACATGCGGATGAAAATGGCTTATGGAAAGATAGTATAACAATAATATAATACCAAAGTTTTAATGAGAATTAGTTGGCAGTATAAAATATTTTATGAGAACATTGATAACGAGCCAAATTTTGTGGTTAGCCAAGGGAGAACTTGGAAAGTTATGGGAGTCTTAAGACATTGGTAATTATTGGACACCTTTAAGTTATACCGTAATTAGGTAACAAGATATTATGATTATAAGGTGGCTTTTTGTGGATTGAAGGAAATTGTAAGTTGTGATATGTCGGATTTGGCCAGTAAGTAAATATAAATAAGTAATATGGAAAGAGATAGTTTCTTTTTTTACCAAATTTTATTTAAAAGGGTGGGTGTTGGTCACTTCTTGAGTACACACCTCCTTGATTTCATAGTTTCAAATGTGGAGTGGGGGAGAATAAGTCCACTCTTCGAGTTGTTTGAAATATGTCATGAAATGTGCGGGTAGAAATTGTTGTCAACCATTATTGATCTTTATTCCACCCCAAATGGTTCTTAACCATAAGTGTTAGTAATTTGACAACAAGCTCCTACCTAATGAAGGCAAGTGAATGTTAGAGGTGAAAATATAAGGAGCTAGCATAAGGTGCTAAGAAAACAAATGATGTCCCTATTAAAATTATATGATTACATTATACAAATCCTAAGTGGTTCTAAGTAAACAAGTGTCAATTTTGTACCGAACTATCAACCATGTGTGTAAGACATGGAAGTGTCGATACTTGAGCTACCACGTAACATTGAATCAAGGTTTGTCATATTAAGATAATTAATAGAAGCCATATTAAATTAAGTAATTAAGGAGGGATGTAATTACAGGATGGAGGAAACTGGATATTTATTAAATAATTGATATTCAACCAAGTAACTATATAAATGTCTATTTAGTAGAAGATGATCTAATTAAGTACTATTAAACGCAACTGAAATGAAAGGGACTTTTGAGTGAAATTATTATTGCCCTTATAAAATTTATTCTATCCACTTGATAATAGGAGTTATCATATTTGTTATGTTAGTAATTTTCTTAATCCTATCGCCTAGGAGTTTTATTGAGACCCAAGGTTTCGTTGGATCAACTTGCTAAGCTTTAACCTCTAATTAAACATAGATTGTGTATAATTAAGTGTTCAAAAAAAAAAAATTAATGCAAGAGGAATGGGCGGAGAATGGTAGAGTTAGTGCAATCACCTGTTAGAATATAATTAAGGATGTTAATAACCCTAAATAGATAGTGGATTATATCAGAAAGTGTTGCTTGTAATAGTAAGCACGTGAAGGTTAAAATGGAACATGATCTTTAAAACGATTGCAATCTTTCGGGTATAAGATATTTCATATAGATAAGCTAAGAACCTTAAGAGTCTAATAATCACTTCCTAACACACTCAGGACATGTGATCTTGAGTGATGTGTTGCGGTTACTCCCTATAGTATGACTAATATGGTCGTCTTGTTTCAAGATATGATTCGTTAGTATTTTCAACTTTCTTTGAAGAGTATATTGTGACCTAGGGGCTAGTACTTTCTTTTATTTTATTTTTATGAAGAAAGGACCACTAAATTTATGTTTCTTTTTATTGCAACTATGGCACTTGCCATGTTTCTAGTTTTAATATTTTTTTTAATTGCTAGCATTTTTCTTCTTTTGAAAGGACTTGGTAAAAGTAATTTTTATTTTGACCTTTTAAAGTGTCAAGTGGTCATTTTGATGGTTGATATAGCTAGCCCTAGTGATGTGATTTGTGTAATGTCTATCATGTTCATTGAACCACTGATAGTGTGTCAAGGGAGAATACCGCAAGGAGTGAAATTAGGCACAAAGAATTAACAAAGGATAAATTTTATCAAATCAAGATAAACGAAGGAATATCCTCCTAAATAAAATTAATTGTGAGTAATCTAAAAGAGAATTTTTTTTTTATAACAAGAGTGTGATCTAGACCTAATGAATTGTGAAAGTGATGATTGTCAACTGGTAAATTTGGCATGTGTATGGAGATGATTTTAATATCCCCACTTTGAAATAGAATCTAATAATAAATGATAATAATATCCCCACTTTGAAATATAATTTAATAATAAATGATAATAATATCCCCACTTTGAAATAGAATTTAATAATAAATGATAATAATAAAATTAAAATATAAAATGATATAATTAAATATGATTAATAAAAAATTAATTAAGTTAATGAAAAGTCAAAAGACATGAAAGGAAAAGTTGTGACTACCTCAACAATGATATATAAAAGGGAGAAGAAAACCTCATTTGAGAGGGGGGATAATTTGGTGATGAGAAGTGCAGATTTGATTTAAATAATAAGTGTAGATCTGATTATGAAAGGTTGTGTCCCTTTCAAATGGTAGAAATAATGAAGAGTTACACTCTTTCAAAGGGTGCTAATGGTGAAAGGGTATGTCTCTTGCCAAAGGGCATACATGTTGAAGAGGTGTGACCTCTCCCTCAAATTGAGAGATATAAAGGGAAGGAATCAAAAGCATCTAGTGACATCACCATTGATAAGATCAGATCAGAATTGTTATCAAGTTATAGGAAGTAACATTTGTGTCCTTTATGGTATGCCTCCCAATTTGTAGGCGACATCTACAGTGTGAACTCCAACCGCAGGCTACAATCTACGTATAGGTAAGAGGGGTTAAGAAGTCTTAAGGTATATATGTGTGTGGACGTGTGTGCCACACACACACATATGCATTTTTATGAATACATATATCTCTAATGATTACTTAAATGAATGTAGCAATAAAGATAGGAATCTATGTAGAATATGTATATATATTTAGGATCATTAGAAAGATTAAAGAATATGTAAATGAAGACGTAAATTATGGAATGGAAAATAGTAATGAACTCTAAAATGTAATATTAATGTGATTATATGATGAAGGTTATAGGGAAGAAATTCCCTTATCCTAATGAAGGGATTATGATAATCCCTGGAGGGTAGTATATATTGAATATCTATATGCATATATATGGCTTGGTTGACTAAGTTCATCCAAGAAGAGATGGATCTGGTCGGTCCCCTCTGAGGACTTGGATGATGGGATGCATCATCCAAGGCATGGAATTGACATAGGGTCTTCTTTGGATGGCTTGGGTGTAAGAGGTTACACCCATGAAAGGAATCAAATTAACCTTCGATTTCCTGGAGTGCTTGGATGTAAGAAATTACATTCAAGACACGAGTCAAATTAACCTTCTATTTCCTAGAGGTCTTGGATGTAAGAAATTACATTCAAGACAGGAGTCGAATTCACCTTCGACTTCCTAGAGGGCTTGGAACCAAGATGGGTTCCAAGAAGGTGAGCTTCACGACCGCCTAAGGACATACTTTCGTATGGCAATCATATCCTTTTTATTAGATAAAAGTTGTGATTATGTTAAGTAAGTATTTTAAAGTTAGATTGCAATTTATATTACTTCTATATATATATATATATATGTTTGTTGTATTCTAATAATCTATTTTGTAGGTTAATGATCTCTAACTAGTAGGGACATTACAGTGGTATCAGAGCAATGATCCTGCCATCCTGCAGGGTAAAGATGAATCATTGAATCATTCTACACAATAAGAAAAATCTGACAATACGTGTATTCATGTGTATGCTTTGTGTTTGTAATCATCCATGTGTATGCTTTGTGTTTTTCATGTGTATGCTCTTTGTTTTTTAATTCATATTCGTAGATGACTTAGTTTGAGAAAGTTAAAATCTACATTGCTTGAGGACAAGCAAATTTGGGAGGGGTGGACTGTAATATCCCCACTTTGAAATAGAATTTAATAATAAATGATAATAATATCCCCACTTTGAAATATAATTTAATAATAAAATTAAAATATAAAATGATATAATTAAATATGATTAATAAAAAATTAATTAAGTTAATGAAAAGTCAAAAGACATGAAAGGAAAAGTTGTGACTCCCTCAACAATGATATATAAAAGGGAGAAGAAAACCTCATTTGAGAGGGCGGATAATTTGGTGTTGAGAAGTGCAGATTTGATTTAAATAATAAGTGTAGATCTGATTATGAAAGGTTGTGTCCCTTTCAAATGGTAGAAATAATGAAGAGTTACACTCTTTCAAAGGGTGCTAATGCTGAAAGAGAATGTCTCTTGCCAAAGGGCATACATGATGAAGAGGTGTGACCTCTCCCTCAAATTGAGAGATATAAAGGGAAGGAATCAAAAGCATCTAGTGACATCACCATTGATAAGATCAGATCAGAATTGTTATCAAGTTACAGGAAGTAACATTTGTGTCCTTTATGGTATGCCTCCCAATCTGCAGGCGACATCTACAGTGCGAACTCCAACCACAGGCTACAATTTGCGTATAGGTAAGAGGGGTTAAGAAGTCTTAAGGTATATATGTACGTGGACGTGTGTGCCACACACACACATATGTATTTTTATGAATACATATATCTCTAATGATTACTTAAATGAATGTAGCAATAAAGATAGGAATCTATGTAGAATATGTATGTATATTTAGGATCATTAGAAAGATTAAAGAATATGTAAATGAAGACGTAAATTATGGAATGGAAAATAGTAATGAACTATAAAATGTAATATTAATGTGATTATATGATGAAGGTTATAGGGAAGAAATTCCCTTATCCTAATGGAGGGATTATGATAATCCCTGGAGGGTAGTATATACTGAATATCTATATGCATATATATGGCTTGGTTGACTAAGTTCATCCAAGAAGAGATGGATCTGGCCGGTCCCCTCTGAGGACTTGGATGATGGGATGCATCATCCAAAGCAAGGAATCGACATAGGGTCTTCCTTGGATGGCTTGGGTGTAAGAGGTTACACCCAAGACAGGAATTGAATTAACCTTCGATTTCTTAGAGGGCTTGGATGTAAGAAATTACATTCAAGACATGAGTTGAATTAACCTTCGATTTCCTAGAGGGCTTGGATGTAAGAAATTACATTCAAGACAGGAGTCGAATTCACCTTCGACTTCCTGGAGGGCTTGGAACCAAGATAGGTTCCAAGAAGGTGAGCTTCACGACTGCCTAAGGACATACTTTCGTATGGCAATTGTATCCTTTTTATTAGATAAAAGTTGTGATTATGTTAAGTAAGTATTTTAAAGTTAGATTGCAATTTAGATTACTTCTATATATATATATATATATATATATATATATGTTTGTTGTATTCTAATAATCTATTTTGCAGGTTAATGATCTCTAACTAGTAGGGACATTACAATGATTGTGTGGATGATATCTAAAATAAGTATTAATAATTTCCATCACTCCCTTAGAATGGGATTGTTATGTACCTTAATGTTTGGAAATTGTGAATAATGTACCCTATGAAACTTAAACCTTGGTGCCTAGAAATATAAACATTGTAATCCCTAGTGGTAGAAAACTACCCTATATAGGGGGCGGGTTTGAAGAACCTAAATTTGATTATGCCTTGTTACCTAAGGAAGTTGGAATAAATTGTGCTCCTAGGACAATTTAACAAATATTTTATTAACACCCTAATGAGGTGCCTTGATGTAAAGTAAGTAGATTCATTATGAATACTGTGATGTCAATTCTCTTTAGTGGCGAGCATGGATGATAATTGCGGTGGGATAAACATGTTTTACATGAACCCTTAGTAAGTGTGACTCTATAATACCCTACCCTAGTCGGCCTTGTAAAACCCGTTTGACCTTGGTTGACTTCCTACGTGGCATTCTTGAATGGTGGATTTACCATTATGTAATGTTCTAGAATAGACTATATGAATATTGTGCATACCTATTATTGTGCTTTTGCATTGATTCTTGTGTAAATGTAATTGTTCCCTAATTCTTGTTATAAATCTTGAGCTAATGCCTTCATTGAATATGTATATATATGTATGCTTGCGTGACTCATGGTTGCAGGAGATTGCAGGTACTATACCGCCTAGGTGCAAGGTTCATCTCCTTTAGGATTCGCAGTGTGGAGTATACCTCCTTCATCCTTAGGATTTGGATTAGGTGGTCATAAAACTCTTGTCTTGCCTTAGTCATGATCAGGTGAGCATCATCTGTGGTCCGTAGGGTTCCTTTGTCGTTTGGGTTTGCGTGTTGTGTGATTGGTGGACTTTCTTGGTTTGTGTGCCTTGTGTGTGGTAAATGGAGTATGTTATCCTAAGTATTTAACTCCAATTAATGTGTTCATTTACGCATTAGTAGTTGAGAAATCAAAATAAATAGGTTTCTTTTAGGTGATTAATCATTAATTAAAAGGATCGCTTTATTTATGTTGTAGCGAATTTTATTTAATGGTTAGTTTTAAATAATGAATTTAATTAGTTTATGCGTTTTTAAAAAAAAAGCAAATATTTAAAGTTATTTGAAATATAATTAATTTAACCACTTTTGCATTTTGGAAAAGAAAGGGTAAATTTTATTATTTAAAAAAAATCATTTTTAATTTGTAAAGTTTGATATAGTGTAAAAGATTGATTTTGGAAATTAATGTAATTTAAATACTTTACCCTTGTCGATAGTTTGAAATATACATGTTGGCTTAATTAATATTGAGAATTTAAAATGAAGATTAAAATAAGAGAGAAGTATATTGATTAGAAAATCAAGTTAAATCAATTTAATAGTTGAAAAGAATTATCATTTCTTTTTATTTTAAAAGGGCTTAAATTTCAAAATTAGAAATTAGGTCAAAATTGGTTCCCATTTAACCTAGGTTGAAAAATATTTTTGGGGGTTGTTGAATTTTTGGAAAACAAAAAATATGGGAATGGGGATGGAGATTTGGGGATTTTGGCAAGGATGGATTTCTACAGCTGCAGGTTGGGGGCTCTTCTTCGCATCTTACCAGAAATGCTAAAGAGGTAGGATCCTAGTTTTTCCCTTTTGTTTCTTTGCTAAATCAAAATAAAAATGGTATTTGGTGGATCTTCATGAAATGCGGGTTTAAAAATATCCATGAATGCTCTTAAAATTTGAGTATTAGTTGTGAATATTGTTTGTTTTTGGGTTCAAGAATGTTTAAATGGTTTCGTGTTTGAGCAAATCTTGTTATCTAAAAGCTATTGGTTTTTTGGGAAAATCATGAACTTGCAATGAAAATCTGTGACTGTGAATGAATGAGATTTGGGTTTTTGAGAAATGACAGAAAATGTTGTTTTAGAATGTCAACAATATCTCCAAATTTACAAACTGGGTTTCTACGAAATTTTTTGGGTTTCTTCGTGACTTTGCATTATAACTTTTGTATATATTTTGTAAAAATAAAGTTTTGGGTTTTTGAGAAATGATAGAAACCGTGTGGCAATTAAAACAAATTTTATTTTATTTTTACTAAATTTAAATTTTGATTTTAAAAAAATAAAATAAAATAAAATGTTTTAATGTTATTAAATTTTAATTAATATATTTTATTAGTTATATATTATATATTAATTATTAATTAATGTATAGATTTAATTATATGTTAATTGTGATAATTTTTATAATAATATATATTAATTGTTGATTCCTAATTTGGAGTATACTTTCAAATGCATAATAATTATTGTTTAGTCATTGCTTTATTAATTTAGGGACGTATATACATAGAGAAGTATATGCTAATTTATACCTTTAGATCGTGTATTTGTTTAGTATATGCAAGGGAATTATAATTTTATGGGAGATTTTTGAATTAAAATATAATTATTATTTGGTGATGTTTAAAAATAATATATTATCCAAGGATATATTATTTTCGGATTTTAATGTTATAGGTCATCTGGTAAATTTAGAAGTGGAATACTAAAGTTTAGGAATAATTGGAAAGTGAAATGTTTTATCATTGGATCTTTCTTTTGAAAATTAAAATGACATGGTATTAGAAATAACGGAAATTTAATAATGTACTGTTGGAAAAATTAGTAAGTTAACGATATCTCATTTGATAAAATAAATGGGTTAGTTTTACTCATCCTCGACATTGGGAAATAGACAAATGGAAATATGGCAAGTTTAATTTATTAGTATTCGCTTAGTTTAAAGTGATGGCAAGACCCTGTTATGTTTGTTTAGACTCTATCGTCCGTCTGGTTGCTTGTGTTTGGTCATAGTCGGTCAAGTCCCTAGTTAGGGAACCGTCAGAAAAGAGACCTTTGTAATTTCTTTTGATGTGTTCAGTTGGATCAGCTTCTATGAAGGAATCATTTATGTATTTATTGATCAAAGTGGTCGTTGTATAGTTGTTGTGTTCGCCTATAAGGCAAGATGTAAATGACATGAAACTTATGTAACCTTAACAATATTAATTGCCAGAGGGGTCTTGCAGTTGAGCAAACCCAGAGATGTAGCCTTCTAGGGGTGAACTCCAAGATCATTTCTGTGTTATGTGATGCTTTTGTCTCTCTTGTTTCATTCTTAGTGCTAGTATGTATGGATGTATTTTGTAAGTGTGTAATGGGGATTAGATGAAGTTAAATTTAGAATGTAGGTATATAGTCCCCTTGTTAAACATGGTAATTATGATCATAAAAGATTGTAGATATGAATATGAAAAGTATTTTGTTAATGTTAATGAAAAGAAGTAAGCATGGGAGGAAACTCACTAGGTTGCAATTAACGGATTAACTTGTCATAAAGCATGTAATTTGAATGTAATGAATGGATATCAATTATGGAATTAACTTATCATAATACCTAAATTGTAAATCTAATGGATGAACTTCTGTTAGTTACTCACCTTTTTATCTTAACAAATTAACATCATCATATTAGTTAAATTTCACTAAATTGGATGAAATCCAAATAGTTATTTACATTTTATTCTAAATAAATAATCTTCACCAAATTAGCTCCATTCTAACTATAATTGGACGAACTCAATTGGTTATCCACATTATAACCTTAATGAATGAACTTCATCATAATAGCTATAATTGAACTAACAAAGGGGAAACTCATTTAGCTATTTATATTTCAATCTTAATAAATGAACCACATCATATTAACTCTATCTTATCTATAATGGGTGAACTCATCGAGTTAGTTATATTTTAACCCCAATGGATGATCTCCATTATGTTATTTAAATATTTAATCCTTAATGAATGAATTTCATCTTATTAGCTATATTTAAATTAATTGGATGAACTCATGTGGTTATATTACATTTACACCTTAATGAATGAACCCATTAGGCTATTTACATTTTATCCTCTATAAATGTACTACGACTTATTAGTTAGTTATGTTTTAACCCTAATGGATGAACCTCATTATGTTAGTTTATATTTTACACCCTAATAAAAGAATCTCCTCTTATTTGTCATAATTTAACAATAAAGGATGAACTCATTTGGTTGTTTACTTTTAAACCTTGATATATTGGTTACATTGTATCTAAAATGGATGGACTCATCAAGTTAACCATACTTAAACCTTAATGGGTGAATTATTAAGTTAACTATGTTTTAACTTCATTGGGTAAAATCCCTCTTGTTAGCTGCTTCTACAATCATAATAGATGAACGCTTCATAATCTCTATAATGTTAATTCATTGAACAAATCATATCCATGTTCCAAGTAATAACATGTAATTAAGTTATTCAGTTTAATTGGATCTAATGTCGTGAGTTGAGTTAGGTGTTAAGTTACGTAATCACACTGGGGAAACTCCTTAGATTCATTTAGTCTTCCACTGTGTTATCTGTGCATTAGATAACTCCAATGTATCTTAATGTTGTGACTTAATATTAACACTCTTATTATTATTATTATAAAAAAAAATATTTACACTCCATTTGAGTGTTTTAGCTTTAACCCTTCGAGGTTTCCTGGTGGGGCATTACACTTGGTATCAGAGCCCATGTTGCAACACTGGTATCTCTGGTACTTTTAAACCTTGATATATTGGTTACATTGTATCTAAAATGGATGGACTCATCAAGTTAACCATACTTAAACCTTAATGGGTGAATTATTAAGTTAACTATGTTTTAACTTCATTGGGTAAAATCCCTCTTGTTAGCTCCTTCTGCGATCATAATAGATGAACGCTTCATAATCTCTATAATGTTAATTCATTGAACAAATCATATCCATGTTCCAAGTAATAACATGTAATTAAGTTATTCAGTTTAATTGGATCTAATGTCGTGAGTTGAGTTAGGTGTTAAGTTACGTAATCACACTGGGGAAACTCCTTAGATTCATTTAGTCTTCCACTGTGTTATCTGTGCGTTAGATAACTCCAATGTATCTTAATGTTGTGACTTAATATTAACACTCTTATTATTATTATTATAAAAAAAAAATATTTACACTCCATTTGAATGTTTTAGCTTTAACCCTTTGGGGTTTCCTGGTGGGGCATTACAGACTCCTAGAAAATTAATAAGTAAACTATCATGTGTAACGTTGATTATGGGAGTTGATGTGTGTTATTCATATAATGTGGATGGTGCATTAATGTAAATTGTTGAAAGATAGAATTTTGTAACACCTACCTGAGGTTGAAGGGAAATGTAAGAATTTAACCTTATGAAGATAGTAAGCTAATTACAATAATAAATTGGTTTTGGTAATGCATTTTTCTAGTAGGCAAGATAAGATCTAGAGTAACCTATCGAAAATATGGGAAATGTTATGTCCCTATTTCGTAGTTCTGCTCATGCGACTTCAAGGAGTAATTCGATCTCTAGGGGAGGAGGATGTAGAGCCCTCCCCGGTCAAGCTCTGGCTAACTCAGTTGACCATGGTTGACCTTATTAATAAATGCTATAATTCAATAGGATGGGCTATGTTAGACAGATAGATTGGTGAGAAAAGTAATTGAACTAGGTTACGGAATCATTTCACCTTGAGGTGTACATTTTTATGCATTATGGATTTAGAACTTATATGATTCTATGATTTGAATAACATTGATGTATGTTGATGCTTCATTTATAGGCTTTATGATATAGAACTCTATATGATTCTAGAATAGGATAAATTTGAGATGATGTATGTCATTATTGGATTTGCAGGAGTTTACTATGATGATAGAAATAGGATGCATGTTCTATGTGTTGAAATGTGGTGACTGATCAGTCTCCAAGTGGGAGATTGTTGAAATGTGGCGACTGATCAAAAAAGTATTATACACTCAGCACGTATCCTTGCTGGGGTCCCGAGCTGGGCCGGGCCCTAGGCAGGGGTTTGAGGGCGGGAGCCCCCGAGAATTTTTGTTTTTGGTATTTTTTGATGAAAACCGACATTGTAATAAAACCCTAAAAAGGATGACTTTGTTTTTGCCCTAAAAGAGCATGTTATAAGCGGCTGGGATGCTTAAGGCATTGTAAGGTTGATGTAATATTTTTGTTGGATAATAAGAAAGATTGGACGACTGTGTATGGTGGACGTAACCCATTATGGATGAACCACATTAAATCTCTGTGTTATCTGTGTCCTATTTTATTCCTTTATCTTTTGTATTTAAATATGCATATAATTGTTCGTTAATATTGGCTTCGGATCTGCTTGAAACCCTAACAATTGGTATCAGAGCAAGGTATTTTGTAAATTGGCAAGACTCTCAGATTTGAGTGGGATCAATGGAGGATTCCAAATTCAAGGTCGAAAAGTTTAATAGCCAGAATTATCAGTTATGGAAAATGCAGATGGAGGATTACCTGTATCAAAAGTATTTCTGGTGGCTATTGGAAGGAAAGGCAAAGAAAGCGACCATAATGTTAGATGAAGAGTGGGACATTTTAGATGGAAAGACACTGGGATCCATTCGATTGTGCCTTGCGCCGTCTATAGCATTCAATATAACAGAAGAAAAAACGGCTGTAGATTTTATGGCAACATTGGCTTAAGTTGTATGAGAAACCCTCAGCTTCGAATAAGGTATTTCTTATGAAGCGTTTGTTTAATTTGAAAATGAGTGAGGGAGGATTTGTAGTAGAGCACTTAAATGAATTTAATACAATTACCAGTCAATTGTCTTCAGTAAAAATTACCTTTGCAGAAGAGGTTAGGGCTCTCTTGATTTTATGTTCTTTGCCAGAAAGCTGGAATAGCTTGGTTATGGTTGTAAGTAACTCTGTCTCTGGTAAAAATACTTTGGTATTTGATGATATTGTTGGTGTTATCCTAAGCAAGGAAATGCGAAGGAAAAGCACAGGTGAGACTCCAACATCATCAAGTAGTGTTTTGAATATGGAGAACAGAGGAAGATCAAAGGAAAGAGGAAAAGGCCCTTGGAATGAGAAGTCACGAGGGAAGTCAAAGAAAGGACACTCTCAATCTAGAGGAAAGAAAGATTGCTAGTACTACGGAAAGCTTGGTCATTTAAAGAAAGACTGTTGGTCTCGGAAAAACAAAGAAGGAGAAAAAAATGAAAATGACAGTAAGGAAGCTAATATTGCAAGTAATACTTTACAAGATGCTTTAATCTTATGTTTGGATAATGTTAATGATTCCTAGGTAATAGATTCTGGGGCTTCATTTCATGCTACACCCCATAGAAAATATTTTCTAGATTATGTTCAAGGTGATTTTGGATAGGTATATTTGGGTGATGATGAGCCCTGTCAAATTGTTGGAAAAGGAAAGATAAAGATCAAGTTGCAGAATGGAAATGATTGGTTTCTGCAGGAAGTAAGACATGTTCCTAACTTAAGAATAAATTTAATTTCTGCAGGGCAACTAGGTAGTGAAGGTTGCATAGTTACCTTCTTAGACAGTATCTGGAAGGTCAGTAAAGGATCATTAGTAGTAGCTAAAGGTGTGAAGGTAGGCACATTATATCTATGTACCAGTAACACTTACTTTACCTTAGCTGCTACAGATAAAGTTACTGCAAGGACAACAACAATAGATGTTGCAAGAATAGATTCGATAATGTGGCACCATAGGCTTGGGCACATGAGTGAGAAAGGGATGAAAATTCTTCACTCTAAAAATCTATTGCTAGGACTAAAGAAGATTGATTTAGAGTTTCGTAAAAACTGTGTTTATGGCAAACAGAAAAAAGTCAGATTTCTCAAGGTTGGGAAAGAGAAGAAGAGTGAGAAGTTAGAGCTTATGCATTCAGATGTATGGGGACCGGCTTAGGTATCATCTCTTGGTGACTCTTGTTATTATGTTATTTTTTTTTATGACTCAACTAGAAAAACATGGGTATATTTCCTAAAACAAAAATTAGATGTTTTTGAAACTTTTAAGAAATGGAAAGCTTTGGTTGAGAATGAGACAGGAAAAAAGTTGAAGTGTCTCAGATCGGATAATGGAGGTGAGTATTGGAGCAAAGCATTTGAAGATTACTGCTCCTTAAATGGGATTAGAAAGCAGAAGACAGTTCCAAGAACTCCA
This sequence comes from Cryptomeria japonica, assembly GCF_030272615.1. NCBI lineage: Eukaryota > Viridiplantae > Streptophyta > Pinopsida > Cupressales > Cupressaceae > Cryptomeria > Cryptomeria japonica. The sequence continues at coordinate 252,364,073 of NC_081410.1, read as the reverse complement.
TAGGAAAATGGTGTGTCAGAGAGAATGAATAGGACTATCATGGAATGCACGAGGAGCATGAGATTGCATGTTGGATTGCCCTTACATTTTTGGGCAGATGTTGTACATACTACTGTCTATTTGATAAATAGAGGACCTTCAACCCCTTTGGATGGTGGTATTCCAGAGGAGGCATGGACTGGTAAAAAGGTAAATTATTCTTTTCTGAAAACCTTTGGTTGTGAAGCTTTTGTCCATGTTGATAAAGAAAATAGAACCAAGCTTGATGCTAAATCTCAGAAATGTACCTTCATTGGATATGGTATAGATGAATATGGCTATCGGTTATGGGATTTTGAAAATAATAAAATAACTAGAAGTAGAGAAGTTATATTCAATGAGAAAGTTATGTATAAAGAATAGATGCAAGAAAAGAAGCATGAACAGGACAAGCAAGAATATGTGGTGTTGGATGAGATTCCTGAAAATGAAATGCCACAGGTACCTGATGCTCAGCTACAATAGAATGTCCCACAAACTCCTGCAAGTGCTAGACATTCTACGAGGTCAAGTAGACCCCCTGAAATATTTTCTCCTTCTTTGTGTAGACGTCTAAAAATGGTCAACGCTTGCGGAGTCATACTTTAACATTTGCGCATTGCCTTATTTTAGGGTTTTTGCATCGCATTAACATTTCTCCTATGTTACACACTTGGTATTTATCATTTGCGAGCATCGAGTCTTTCTTCTGCATTCTTCATTTGTCTCACTTTCAAATTTGGTCTTGTCGACAACAATATTTGTCATGATTTTGGTCAATCTTATCCTATCGCATCTATGTGCGTATTCATTTGTCATCATTTTGGACATCATCAATCCTAATTAGGGTTTTGTCCTCTTATCAAAATGTCATCATGCGATCGATAATTGTCAACGATTCTTATCTTTTGATCAATTTGTCATCAATCTTGTCGTATTGTGATCTATTGTGTCATCGATCCTTGTCCTCTTGTCAATTTTGTCATTTTTGCGATCAATTTGTCATCAATCGTCATCTTTCTTAAATTGTGTCAATTTGGATCAATTAGTCATTGTTCCTCGTCAATTGGCGCATTTCTCAATCAAATCATTTGTCAGCATTGGTCATTTATCAATTCAAAATCAAATCGAATCAACGTCAATTATCTTACATCAGGACCTAATTGTCATCCTTGCATTTTCTAATTCATCATTTAGGGTTTCATGATTTTATTCATTTAACCCTGTTTATCATTTCCCCCTCTAGGATTAATAAATTATTTATTTATCCTAGGTATTCGTGTCACAATTAAATGTTTAATTTAATTGGCTAACTAATTATTCCTCTTTTTGTGAATTAATTAATAAATGACAAATTATTAATTGATTTACCTAATTTCTCCTAATTCCTAATTTCCTAATTTTTCATAAATTTCTAAATTCCCTCTTTGTGAATTAATTAATAAATGAAAAATTATTAATTAATTCACTAAATTTCTAATTTCCTCATTTTCTAATTCCTAAATTCCTATTTTCCAATTTTCTATTTTTCCTAATTTCTAATTCAATTTCCTCCTATTTCTCTCCTAATTTCATGGGAATGACATTTCAATTTGTCATAATTTGTCATAATTGACAATCAATCAATTTTGACATAGAAATTTGTCATAATATTGTCATGAATTATCAATCAATCAATTTTGCATAGAAAGTGCAAATTTGTCATAATTTGTCATAATTGACATTTTTTATTTCAAATTGCCATTCGAATCTCTTCATGCTAATTTGATCTTTTCTCCAATTTGTCTATAAATTGGATGAATTTCTTCAATCCCAACTAATCACTTTGTCAAATCAATCATGCTTCGAGTATTCTTGCACCACTATCTTGTCTACTTGCTTTCATCTCATGTGTATGCACTTGTAGGTGAGATCCACAAACAAAGCTATTTGAAGAAGAAAGAAGGACAATGGAGCCACATGAAGGAGACATTCAAATCTGCACTTGGTTTGCTTAATTTTCAATCTTGAATATCTTGTTTTCATATCTCTATTGGATGTAATTAGGATTGATCATTGTATTTGAGCTTTTGTGATTGAGCTAGACTAATATTGATTTGCTTTGATGATTTTTGATTTCCTAGCTACACTTTGTATTCTATATTATTAACTGATTCTGGTGAACCAGAAGAATATGAAGAAGCAATGCAGGTGGATGCCAAACAACAGTGGGAGCTAGGCATGAAAGAGGAGATGGACTCCTTGATGAAAAATAAGACTTGGGACTTAGTCCCTTTACCTGCAGAAAAAAGAGCCTTGCCTAACAAATGGGTTTATCGGCTGAAGGAGGAAGAAGGAGGTCAAAAAAGATATAAGGCCAGACTTGTGGTAAAAGATTTTGCACAGAAAAAGGGTATAGGTTATGATGAAATATTTTCTCCAGTTGTAAAAATGACTTCAATTAGAACTGTACTTAGTCTTGTGGCTACAGATGATTTACATCTTGAACAATTAGATGTGAAAACAACTTTTCTCCATGGAGATTTGGAGGAGGAAATTTACATGTTGCAACCATAGGGATATGAGGTCAAAGGTAAGGAGAACTTGGTGTGTAGGTTGAATAAAAGTTTGTATGGCCTAAAGCAAGCACCTCAATAATGGTATTTAAAATTTGATAGTTTCATGGTTGAACACGGTTATCATAGATGTCATTCTGATCATTGTGTATATTTTAAGAGATTGGATAATGGTAGTTATATTATCCTGTTGCTTCATGTTGATGACATGCTTGTTGCTGGTTCTAACATGGAACACATAAATGATCTTAAACAGAAATTAGCCAGGTCATTTGCTATGAAGGATTTGGGTGCAGCTAAGCAAATTCTGGGTATGAGGATTACAAGAGATAGAAAAAATAGAACCTTGAATTTGTCCCAAAGTGAATATATAAAGGTGGTGTTGAAAAGATTTAACATGTAGGATGCAAAAGTAGTTAGTACACCTTTGGCTAGTCATTTCAAATTGACTAAGGAGATGTTATTTGGAATTACTAATGTGTAATTGAGATGCACAGGAAAAATTATCCATGTGACCATGGAAATAATATGGAGAACCAAACCTAGACCTTTGTACATTCGTAAAACCAGGGTTTGTCTATTTAGAGAGACAACACCCTGTTTGTATGGTATTTTATTTGTGAAAGTGAATGTGGCATGTGTGTTAAATTGAAATTATTTAATTGTGTAAATCCAACAAGAGACAAAATTTCATGTGTAATTTTGTAAAAGTATTTTTATTGTGTCACTTGACATGTGTTGATTTATGTCTTGATTTTTGAATTGTCTCTTGGAGGGAGTTGTTTTAACCATAGCTTTTTCAAATAATTTAATGTGGTTCTATATTTTCCTTGGGTAGAGAATCTTTGGGGTGGTCAACTTAGGTTTGACCCGAAAGTTAACTTCACATGGGTTTAAAAGGGGTTAAATGGACTCTTAGGGGTAGTTTAAAGGTGTTTCCTTAATCCCATAAGGTATACCTAAGGGTTAGGAGTATTTTTAGGCATGTGACAACTCCCACGTGACTATTTAGTCATCCCAAAAAGTGAGTTTTCTAAGATGTGCGAAAATTGAATTTGGAAGGATCATCTAGGTTAGTTAACTTTCCTTTTTGGTGAGAGATCCCTTTTGATCTTTTTCGGACTTTTTCCTTTTTCAATTTTAGAAACCTGTGAGAACTCTCACTGGGGTCTTCTTAAGTAAGAATGAGAGATTTTGCGGGTAATTACCCACTCTCCATTTTTGGAGACAATGCAATTTTGAAAAGAAAAGATTTCGTATAGGAATTTGGCTAAGTGTAGAGAAACAAGGATTGTAGAATTGGGTTGCTCATCCTCAATTAGACTAGCATACCTTTGGGCAGATTGAAGGTTGAATTAACTTTTTCTTGTTTTCTTTCATGTTGCATGTTATTTTGGAAAGATTGTTGTGTGGAAAAAGTTGTTCTCTTGCATTTTATTTTGCAAAAATTATTACGCGTTATGTCTTTGATTTCTTGTATGCATTATGTGTTTTGGGAGTAACCAAGACCTCCTACTCTTGGGAAAGAGGATGGTCTTGTGGGTGGTAGAAGTTTGACAGCCCTCGAGTGAGAGGCTCTCGTTATGAGAGTGATCTCAAGGGATATTTATGTGACCCTTGCTGCATGGCTTGTTTATGCATTTGGGGGTCATAAGGAGGTAAATAAGGCATGAATGCCTTGGGGGGCATAAGGATGTGGGGTTATTATACTTATGATATATCTTTGTTTTCCATGAGGTGGCTTTGTGTTTTACCATACTTGCGGTCTCCTCAGAGTATTTGGTCCACTACCACCCATGTAAAATCATCACATTGTGTGGTGCAGTGTAGCCTTGGTTGGGAATATAATATTGTGTTTGTTTTCCCTTGCTTGTTGTGTTTGCATGTGTGTAACCTATCTAGGGCTTGGTTCTCCAAGCTCGAGGGTGGCTTCTAGTAAGCCTAGGTTGGGAGGTGAGCACTCCATGGTCATAGCCTATGATTTATTTGCAGGTTGTTGGAAGAAAGAAAAAAAAGACAAGTAGAAGTTGCTGAAATTATTGGTTGCAGAAAAATATTTAGGAATGGAATAGTTTATATTTTAAGTTGCAGCAATGTGAAAAGGAAACTATGTGTTGTAATTACTTGAAAAGAAAATGTATTTATTTTAATTAAAGTCCTCATTTAATAGAAATGAGATACTAGCTGGGTATCACACCCATTTGTATTGATGGCTATAATGGATTTTAAATGTACTCTAAAGAAATGCATTATTTTTGTTAAGTATTAATTGGTTGCAAACAAAAATGTCTATCTTTGATTAAGTTCCCTATAGTTACTATTAGTAGTATGCATGTTAGTTTTGAAAGTGAAAGTTTATTTTGCATGTTAATTCTGAGAATAAAAGAATCAATTTATTTCCTATGCATATCTCTAAGGTTAAATTTAAATATTAACACATTTATTTAGTTGCTGTTTAATTTTATTGAATTTTGTCTTTTATATAGTTGCTGTTAAAATTATTAAACGCTATTATTTACTTATTGCAAAATATAAAATATAAAGTTAAATAGCCTAGCTAATTTAATTAATATCTTTTTTATTTAGATGTTGTTTAAATTCTGATTTCTGTCATTAATCTAAGGTTAAATAAATTATTTCAGATTATAGCAACTTGGGTTTTAAAACAAAATAAAAATAAAAATATGGTTGCTTAAAAGAAAATTTAGCCCTTATCTAATGAGTATCCAAAATATATGTATATAAATAAATAAATATATATATATATATATATATATATATATTTATTTATTTATATTTATATTAATCTATATTTCTATATATAATATAATAATATTTTCAAAGAAATAAAAAATAAAAAATATTTTTTTGGACCTTGGAAAGGGGACTCGGCCCCTGCGGATTTTCCCATAGGGCGACCCCCCCCTCTGCACTGTGGGCGGTGACCCCCAACGATGGCTGTAGCCACCACTGTGGGCTACAACCCATAGTGGGGAGGCTTCGGCCACCCTGTGGGTGGCGCCTCACAGTGGCGACGTTGCTAGGGCTGCGGGCCGCATTCCACAGCGGCGGCCTAGGCTGCCTCTATGGGCCACAACCCGCATGTTTGACAGTGGCTACCCCTACGGGGAGCACCCCCCATGGCCTCTACCTCCCTCTCAATAAAAAAAACCTTAGCTGCCTCCACCTCCACCACTGTCATTCGCTCGACCCCCTGCATCAGAAGAAAATTCGAAACCCTAACCCAGTTTGGGTTAGGGTATTTGAAAAGTAAAGGAAGAAATAAAGAATGAAAGAAATAAAAAGGACTTAATTTTTATAATAATAAAGTTAGGGTTTGCATGGATAACTTATAATAAAGTGAAAACATATATATATATATATGTATGTATGTATGTATGTATGTATGTATGTGAATTGGACAAATTGTAGAATTATTTATTGAACTAGGTGTTTACATTTTATACATGTTTTTATAAATATATGGGTAAATATATGTTTTTGATAAACATAAGGGTATATTTTAAAATGATGTTTAAAATTTTATTATTATTTTTGGAGTTTAATCTGATATAGGTTTTGGAGATTAAACCTTATAAGATGATTTTTGTTATGGATTTAATCGGCCCTTTAGTCGATTTAGTTTAAACTACATTTTAATTATTGATTAAAATAAATTTTAGACATTATAAACTAAGTGCTAGGACTAATTTATTTAGTTCCAAAAAAAATAATTAATGGTTATTGGAGATTAATTTTTATCTATGCCAATTAATTGACTAAATTAATTTATTGATTAAAGATTGATGAGATAATAAATAATCATTTTAGTATTCCGCATATAAGTTAAATATTATTTTTGCTTACTTGAGTTAGAGATTAAAGTTAACTCAAACATAGTTAAAGACAAAACTTGATAGTGCGCCTCGTATTAGTAACATTTAATGTTATTAAGTTGTGATCTTTAAAAAAAAATTTATCCCGTTCATGCCCAAAAGTTTGGGCATGACATAAACTCCCTTGGGAGGCTTTCCAACCTTTAGAACAAAGGCTTTATGTATCTCAATGATACTTGGGGAAAGCTAATCGCTAAGCAAAACCGTTGGAGGTGATTTTCAGCAGCCTCCACATTTGATTAGAGTGGGTTGGAATACTTGGTTAAAAGTCATTCCCCACTAAGGTCGTTCCCCTCTCACCGACCTTATGGGCTTCTTGGGAGGGAAGACCTCCTAAAGGTTGAATCCTACTTGCATGAATTGAAAGAAAGCTTGAAATAGCGAGTTTGGATTTTTGGTCACCCAATCAAGGGGAGAGCATATACCTATCACTTTGGAGACAAAGCAATCAAGTTGTTCCTTTTAATCCTTCATAGAAATGGTAAATTATAAGCTCTATTTGGAGATATTGCTCCAACAAACATGGTGTTCATTTTTAATTTCACATAGCAATTTTGTTTGAACTTGAAATAAAATTGGTCAACAAAATCAAATTGCGTGCTTGAAAAAAATGTGGCTTGTTCTTTTTAACTTGCAAGATAAGATGTTGATTGTTCTTTTTAATCTTTGCAAGAATTAAAATTTTGTTTGTTCTTTTTAAAACCCAAAACAAGTGTGATCCTATTCTTGCAAAAAAGAAAAATGTAATATTTGTTGTTCTTTTTATCCTTGCAAGAAAGAAATATTTGATTCTTTTTAAGCACCAACTGAGAATGAGGTCCCTTTTAGTTGCACCAAAAGAAAATGTAGTTATTTTTACCTTTTGCAAAAAGAGAAAAATGAGTTCTTTTTACTAACTTAGAAAGAAAGAACTAATGTAATTCCTTTTGAACCTACAAAACACTGTTAGAACCTACAAAAAACCAGTTAGTAAACATCAAAGATCAACGGTGGGCTAGACAATCCTAACTTTCTAACCGGTTACACTTAAAAAATAGTAATTTTTTTTTTCTCTTTGTTTTGTATGCACTAAAATAGAGATTGTATGCACTAAAAGAAGTGTTGTATGTGCTATAAGAAGTGGAAAATGTGCTAAAAGAAGTGGTAGATGCACTAAAAGAAGTGTCAGATGCGCTATAACATATATGCTCTGTAGAATGTCTCACATGCACCACATGAATTGGTATATGCGCTAAAACAAAAATTATATGTGCCAAAAGATTGTTCGTATATGCTAAAATAGGGTTTATATGCACCAAAGCATGTTTAGAATCCTGGGCGTGAACCTGCAGAAAAAAAATAAAAATTGTCTAAAAATAAATGGGGTTGAGCCCCACGGTGGGTACCAGAAATGTATGCTCAAATTGTGATACCCGCAAAAGAGACAAAAACAACACAAACACACCAATGAAACATTTTGTTAGAGGATTCAAATGAGAAAAACATATTAATCAACCAAAAACTCTAAAAGCATCTCATTGTTCTCTATCTCCAAGGATCCTTCAAATCAAGGTGGCTCTCAGCTTGGAAGAGCACTTGATCTCTTGGATGACTAGCTAAAGAACGAGGGATATATGATCAAAGACCTAAATGCTTATGCAACTAAGATCTTAGTGAATGATATTGATATAGAACTATGATATGATGCAAAATAAAAAGATTAGTGTGATATTAAGATAGCATGAGAGTGATATGAAGATGATATGGAACTAGCATGGAAATGAAACTAACATGATAAAATCTATGCTATGATGCTATTACAATGATCTAATTGCTATTATCAAAGAGAAGCTAAAATGCTTGATAAAATGAGACTATAACTTAGATGCATGAAGACTTGGATATGGATAATGAAGAAAGTGAGACCTATTTATAGGAAAAATAGGGAAATGGATGGTTAAGATTGAGAAATTTTAACAAGGACTAGGATTGAAATCTATTCAATCCATGTTTACAATTTTCACCAATGAAATGTTGACAATTGTCAACAAGAGGTGGTTTGAGAGGAGATCTAAGAGGCATTAAATGTCTAAGAAGACATGAGGGTCACCTTAGGAGAGTGTGGTTAGGGTTAATTGGGATTAACCAGTGGATAAAGCTTTTACCCAAAGGGTAAACTCTTGTGCAAGGATTAATAGGATAACTAGAGTCAAAGAAATGAGTACTTGATGAGACCCTTGGGTTAGATGAGGGTTGAGTTAGAGAGAAATTGTCTAATCATATGGTAAGATTGAGTTATCCATTAATGGTTTGGGAGACTTTGGAGACAAATTTACAAGAGCCTTACAAATTTGGGGAACTTGACAAGTTAACTTGCTGAAGAGATAAAGTCTTTAATGCATTTAGAAGACTTTCTTCCAAATTTGAGAAGTGACTTCCCCAAATTTAGGGATGTGATATGGTTAGAAGAATTAAGCTCATTAAGTGGGATTTGAGGGCTTCTAGAAGAATGTTATGAGGTAAGTGGGAAATGTAGGAAGATGCAAGTGGGAGGAAATGAAATTTTAATTAAAATAAAAATGTTTTATTTCAACTAAAATGGATGCAACTTGTAAATTTGAAGATATTTAAATAAATTTGATTTATTTAAATGGGAGAGGATTTTTAATTAAAATGTAATTTTAATTAAAGGGGAAAGGGATATTTAATTAAAGTGTTGGATGTGGCTAGATAAATTTAATTAAATAAATTGAATAATTCATTTAATCAAATAGATGAAAGTGGGAAAATTAATTAAATAAGATTTAATTAATAGAGGAATGTGGTTTTAATGAATTAAATTAATATTAAATATTTATTAAACCTAATGGTCAGATTTATATGTCTAAAGGTTAAATATATTTCTTAAGTGGATTAATTGAGCTTAAGAAAGGATTAGTTTAATTGAGTAATTCACGTCTGGAAACCCTTTAGGAGTTTGAGTTAAATCTTTCGCTTGTGTAACTTTTATTGCAATGTTATTCCATGTGTTTATGTGTTCGGTATTAATTAAAAATATATATTTCACACTCTTTTCGAGTTTATGTAGTTGAATCCTTTAGGGTTTCTTGGTGGGGCATTACACTTACCCAAGAATTTCTTCAATACCTCATTCATCAACCTCATAAAATTAATTGGTGCATTAGTCAACCCAAAAGGCATCACCAACCATTCATACAATCCCTCATTTTCCTTGAATGTTGTCTTCCACTCATCTCCTTCTCTGATTCTGATCTAATGATATCCACTTTTCAAGTCTATCTTTGTGTAGTATTTTTCTCCACTGAAATAATCCATTATATCATCCATCCCAGGAAAAGGAAACTGATACTTCACTATGATCTTGTTTATTGCTCTGGAATTGGTACACATCCTCCATTCTCCATTCTTCTTTGGTGCTAACATTGCTGGTACTGTACAGGGACTCAAAATTTCTCTGATCAAACCTTTCTTCTACAATTCCTGCACTTATCTATTCAACTCTTTATTCTCTGCCAGTGTCATCCAGTGTACAACTTTGTTAGGAAAAATAGCTCGAGGAATCAAGTCCATGCAATGGTTGATACTCCTCACAAGTGGTAATCCATCTGGCACATTATCGGAAATGATATCTTCATACTCTATCAGCAACTCTTTTATCTCCTCCAGTTGTTCTTCCTGCTCTGGGTTCTTAGTCTTCTTAGGGACTAAGGCCAAACACACATTTGCATGTCTCATTCCATCCAAGAATTTCCTTCCATCCACCAAATAAATTCTAGAAATCCTACAGACTTCACTCTTCAGGGGCTCCGCTAAGGGTAACAAGGATTGTTTCATCTCATTTGCTACAATATTGTATATATTCTTTCTTCCATCATGTATTTCCTACCTATCAAACTACCAAGGTCTACCCAACAAAATGTGACAAATATCCATAGGCATAATATCACACAAAACTTCATTATGATAATTTCCAATTTTCAATTTCACCAAGCATTTCTCACTCACTAACAACTTATGATCATCTTGAATCCATGCTATCTAATAAGGATTAGGGTGTCTCAAGTTTTTAACTTCAATTTATTAACCATTTCTTCTGAAACAAGATTATCTGAACTACCACTATCAATAACTACTTTACAACACTTACTGGATTCCTTACATCTGGTCTTGAACAAATTTCCCCTCTTCAAGGGCTCTTCATCCCCTTCGGTATGACACAAGGCCCTCCTCATCATCAATAGTTCTCCATCTTTTGGTTTGTTAGTTGATCCAGGAGGGCTTTCTTCTATCAACGTTGTTCTCCTAGTGTTATCTATCTTCTTACATTCAAAATCATGATGTCCTTCTCCTCCACACTTAAAGAAAGTTCCTCTAAACACTCTCTTATCTTGTCTTCTATCATATTTTCCAAAAAATTCATTCCGGTAACCATCAAATTCTCTTCTCTAATAGAAATTTATGTCAACCTTTCGGTATGAACTACCATATTTTCTTACTTCTTTTTCCTTGTTTTGATCTGCATAGGTTCCTCCTCCTCTGGAATATCCTCTTCCTTCTTGAAATATTCCACCAAAAAACCTTCCACATCTACCTCTCTATCTCTACTCATGTCTTTTGTTCAACTTGTCTTCTACTTTCAAGGCATATTGGTAAGATTCTTCAACACTTTGCAACTTAATCAAACTAAGTTAATCTTGTATAGACATCTACAGTCCATTCAAATATCTCGCAACTTGTTCAATATCATCATCAAAATTTATGAATCTGATATTCAACTTGTAGAATGATTCAGTATACTCCTTCACACTTGATTCTTTCTGCTTCAAGTTATATAACTTCTGAAACATATTTACTTGGTAATCAGCTAGCATAAACTTTTATTTTAACTTAACAACCATCCACTCCCATGGTTTTATCTTCTCTTTACCTCTTCTCTATCTATCAACCTGCAAATGTTCCCACCAAAGAGATGCATGACCTTTCAACCTAGTATAGACATATTTCACCTTTCTTTCTTCTATGGTGTTCTCAAAATCAAAATACTTCTCCATCTCCGAGATCCAAACCATTAATTCATTTGAATCCAAATTCCCATCATTCTCTGGTGGGGTAAACTTTGGTTTGGTGTTCACCCTACTCAAAATCCTCAAGAACCTTTCTTCATTTGAGTCGATCACCGGTGGAATTGCAACTTGTTTTGTCAGTGCTTCTTCTTCATCATATTTGCTCACATCTTCAATATGTCAACCCCTTCTCTGGGCTATTTCAACATCTTCAAATCAGGTTGCAATTTCTTTCAACATTTCCATCAAAGCAAGGTCTGCATTCCCACGCACTCCACCATTCGTATTTCCTCTTCATGCCATCTTCAGTATGCCAGTCCTGTATAGCTATAGGTCGGATCCACAATCTGCCACCCCACAACAAGATCTTTAGGACAACGCAATCTCTAGAATGAAATCTCGCTCTGATACCACTTGGTGTAGTCACAGTTAGGAGGGACCTCAATGAGATCTCTCTGGATAGTGTAGCAAAAGTAAACATTGTTAGACAACTCAAATAACCAGAGGACAACTAAGAGGGGGGTGAATTAGTTGTCAATAGATTACAGAACTTTAAGCATTCAAATATTTATTACCGGAACACATAAACCCAATACCGGAATGCATAAAGCAAATACCAGAATAACTGATATAGCAATTAAACATAAACATAAATCAAAAAATAGTTACCATCCATCCATAACACATGACACCAAGATTTGTACATGGAAAACCCGGTAAAGGGAAAAACCATGCTGGGAAGCCTACCCATAGTCAGATAATACTTTTCTAGTAAGTATGTGATTACAAAATGAGGTGCTTGCACATGTAGGAAGGCGAACAACCTAGAGTGCATTTCTCATCACAAAAGGAACCTCACTGATTAAAAAATAAATCCATACTACAATCCGGAAAGAAGAGTGAACTAAAAAGATAGTATCTCCTATGCCTGAGTTTAGATTCGGTTAAGCTCAGTACCAAATGTCTTAAACCTAACTTACTGATCCAATTCGATAACCTATGATGGGCCAAAACTCCTACATATGATTACAACATTATTTTCACATAGATAATCGCATAACCATCTCATGACCATAATCATATGATCTACAAAGAGATCTTACATCATATTTATACAAACCTGGGACCTAAAAAATTAGGTCGGCCACCTAAAAGATAATATAATAAATTCATAACATAAACCCATAATCTGATGATCAACCAAGTTGGCCTAAGACTGAAACAACATAATCCAATCAATGAATCCATCTGGTAATGCATTGGGATTTCCCATCAACACATTACACAAACCAGTCCATAACCTAGGAGAATAAGACAACATTAGGTCCCAACCCAAATCCAACACCACCGATCAACAAGAAAACAAAGAAGATAACCAACAACATCCCAAAATCCATCTAGATGCCGCACCAACACCACTTATCATGTGCATCAAAAGATCTTCAACAAAGATCTGTCGGTAAAACCCTTATTGGTGACCAAAAGGTTTACTAAAACAAATGATAGTATCTGAGTCATCAAATCCTGAACCAACTGATCATGATACACATTTGAATAGCATGAATAACATATCCAAATTAATTCCACAAACTAAAGCATATCGGAGCATACCAGATCAATATCATAATCCAACCACTCTACCGAAACCAACCGAAAACTAGTATACAACCAAAACAGCCTATGTTGCCATCAATGACAAAACATCAATGCAACACATAATTAATTCCTCCAAATTTCCAACAATCTCCCCCTTTGGCATTGATGGCAACACTACATGTAAAAAAAATTGAAGTGCCAAGAAATGCCAAACAATTATCCCCCTATGGAAGACAACCAACAATCTCCCACAAAATGATATAGCAATGAAGCTCTGAACCAAACTCCCCTAATGAATATATCTCTCCCTTATGTTTTTCACAAGAATAACTCTCCCCCTTTGACATCAATGCCAAAGATCTGATATAAATATCAAAGAAAAGCCATAAATTCTCTTATTCTTATAGCTGACTACTCCCCCTTAGTAGTAGCACCACCACATCAATCTGGAATGAGTAATAGCCCTGATAATGCATACTAGACTGATGCCAATCAACATCACTTCAGGTCTCTACTGTCGAGGCAAAAACCCCCAATCTATCTCTGAAGTACTCAAATGGTTCTTTAGGTAAATATTTAGCGAAGATGTCTGAAATTTGCTCTTTAGTGTTCACATAAACCAGTCTGACTTCATTTGCTTCCACCTTCTCCTTCAAAAAGTTATACTTGATAGATATGTGCTTTGTCTTAGAATGAAATATCAGATTCTTTGATATATCAATAGCAGCAGAGTTATCACAGTGAATAACTACCGGTTCATTACAATCCACCTTTATATCCTTCAACATTTGCTTCATCCATAGAACTTGTGTACAGTTAGTAGAAGCAATAACATGCTCAACTTCAATAGTAGATAAAGAGGTACATGATTTATTTTTGCTTATCCATGAAACAATTTTCTTTCCAAGAAAGAAAGCTCCACCAGATGTGGTCTTTTGGTCATCAACATCTCCAACCCAATTTGCATCTGTATATGCACATAATATAAAGTCATCATTTTTAGGATACCACAAACCATATATACTCAATTATTCCCTACAAATACCTAAAGAATCCTTTTCACCGCAATCTCATGATTTTCTCTAGGATCACTCTGATATCTTGATACAATACAAACTGCATTCATTATATCCGGTCTAGTCTGAGTCAAATATAACAAACCTCCAATCATAGACTTGTAACTTGTAGAATTTACTGCTGCAGATGCATCTTTTTTTCTCAATTTCTCACTTGTAACCATCAGAGCACCAACCAGTTTAGAATTTTCCAACCCAAATTTCTTCAACATCTCTCTAGCATACTTAGTTTGATAGATGAAAATAACTTTATCAGTTTGAGTAATCTACAAACCTAAGAAAAATTTCATCTCCCCAATCATAGACATCTCAAATTCATTCTTCATATTGTTAGACAATTCCATACACAACTTATCTTCACCTCCAAAATTGATATCATCAATAAAGACTTCAATAATCAATATGTCATCATCAGTGCTCTTATAATATAAATTACTATTAGTATTACCTTTAGTGAAATCAAGCTTCAAAAGATATTTATCCAGTCTTGCATACCAAGCTCTAGGGGCTTGTTTCAATCCATATAAATCTTTCTTTAACCTACAAACCATGTTTTTGTCATCTGAAAGTGAAAATCCATCAGGTTGATCAATATAAACTTCCTCTTCAATATCTCCATTCAGAAATGCACACTTAACATAAATTCCTCAGAACTTGTCCATCTTCATTCAATTTATTCCTAAAAAACCCATTTAGTTCCAATAACATTCTTATTTTTAGGTTGGGGAACTAAAGTCCATGTGTTATTCTTTTCTATCTGTTCTAAATCTTTTTCCATAGCTTTCATCCAGCATTCATCATTCCACGCTTCAATTACTGATGTCGGTTCAACTTGAGAAATTAAACATACCTCATCAGCTGCCAACCTTCTTGTCATCACTCCTTTGTTTTTGTCTCCAATGATCCGATTTTCTGAATGATTCAACCTTACATACCTAGGAGTCTTCTGATTTTCTGTTCCTCTGCCCTGATCTTCAGTTACTACTGAATTATCTGATACTGTTGGAATAGCTAGGTCAACATTCGATTCCGATGTAGGTGCTACCGGTTCAGGTATGATAATTTCCACTACCTGTTTTGTCTCATAAGTTCTGCTTTGACTTATGTTCTGCTCATCCACCTTGACATTTGTGTTCTCCATAATTCTCTGTAATCTTTTCTTATAACATCTATATGTTTTTCTTTCATTAGAAAAACCAAGAAATATTCCTTCATCACATCTAGGATCAAACTTTCCAGTGAAATCATCTCTTTTGATATAGCATTTACTACTAAAGATTCTAAAATACTTAACTGTTGGTGTATGATCAAACCATAACTCATAAGGTATCTTACCAGTATCTCCTTTGATATGAACTCTATTGAATGAGTATATTTTTGTGCTTACAACTTCTCTCCAGTAGACATGAGGAAGTTTAGCTTCCATCATCATAGTTCTAGCTGCATCCAGGATAGCTATGTTCTTCCTTTCCACAACTCCATTCTACTGAGGTGTCCGGGGTGCAGACAACTATCTCCTTATCCCATTCTTCTCACAATAGCTATTAAATTCACCGGATGTGAATTCTCAATCCTGATCCGACCTTGAGCATTTAATCTTCAATCATGTCTCTATCTCAACTTTAGCTTTAAATATTTTAAACTTTTGAAATTCTTCAAACTTCTCCTTTAGAAAAGTAACCCACATCATTCTTTAATAGTCATCAATGACTAGCATGAAATATCTATCACCCTGAAATTTTTTTATTCTTGTAGGACCACACAAATTAGTATGAATAAGATCAAGAACATCATTAGATTTTTCTTGTATACTCTTAAAAGAATTTTTGATTTGCTTTCCCATTTCACATTCCTTACATACCAGATTATAGGGCTTTACAATCTTAGGTATATCTTTAACTGCCTTAGTAGAACTGATCTTCACAATGCAATCAAAATTCACATGACACAACCTCTTATGACATAGCCAGCTCTCATCAATTTGTGCAATCAAACATGTCTTCTTACCAGAGTTCAAATGAAAGATGTTACCTTTAGTCTATGTACCGGTTGCAATCTCCAATCGAGATATATTGATAATCTTGTATTTTCCATCCTTGAACTGTAACTGAAATCCCCTATCCACAAATTGTCCTACAATCAAAAGATTATGCCTTAAACCTTCAACATAATTAAAATTATTAGTGTTATGCTTACCATCCAATGATATTGTTCCTCTTCCCTTGATCGTGCATGCTTTGTCATCTCCAAATATAACTAGACCACCATCAAATTCTTGCAAAGATAAGAACTTACTTTTATCTCCAGTCATATGATGTGAACATCCACTATCAATTACCCATTCCATTCATCCTAGTGGAACCTAAAATTATTCTACAGGGAGTATATCTTACCCAAGAATATTTTTTGCAATGTGATTATATTTTGCATATAAATGATTTAAAAATAAAATATATTTTTACAAAAGGGCAAGGAGAGGGAGTTGAACACTCAACCTCTCAACCTGACCTTCCTAACTACCCATACCTACCCTCCCCTTTTACCAATTGCTCTATTGTATTATTTGAAAATGTTTATTAGGGTAAATTACTATGGATAATAATTTGCAAATATTTCCACAAGATTTTAATTTATTAAAGTAATCTTGAAATGTGGAAATACATTTTTAAATATGTGATTTAAATAAATTATTTTTACCCTAAAACATTGGTAAAATATATATTAAGGTAAAATGTTATTTCATATAAATGGATCTTATTTTGAAAAATGTTTCAAATCACAAGTGGAGATAATAAAAAGCATTTGTTTATTTAAGTGGATTTTTAATCTTTTCATATGCATATTATTCACCCTAGAGTTAATAAATTGAATAATTTATATTAGGGTAAACCATCTTATCATGTAGTTAATGGTTTGATTGGTTTGTTGCAAGTATGCATCCCATGTGCTAAATTATTTCCAACCAAATTGAGTTTGCCTTCAAGATGAAAATCTATTCTGAAATATTTGCCAAGGTAATGTATTTTTATCAAGCAGAGGTAGGTATGTTTTAATCATTTGCTTTTGATTTATTATTTTAAAGGTAAAATTAATTTCAAGAGGTTATTATGGCAAATTCTTTGTTACTTTGGAAATTATTCAAGTGAAAGTAAAAACACTCTCAAATCTTTAATATCCTTATTTGAATGTTTTCTCAAGAAGTTTCCATTTACTTTTGGAGTTTTATGTTAATATCATATTTTATTAGAAATATTTTACCCTAATTGTGTGCAAAGATCATATGTCTCTTTAGGGGGAAAATATTTTTATTTGCATGGGGAAAATATTATCAATGATTTTATTAAATATATCCCTATGAAATAGGAACATATGACTTATCAAGCTAGTTGATTTTTTTTATGTTTTGTGCAGGATACTATAGGCAAAAATTATATTTCTTGGGTGCATATTAACAGGAAGTATCCCTTACTCAAGAAATTTAATTTAATGTTTTGATATTATAATTTGATGATTTTCAGGAGCACCTTGGCAAAAGAAATCTTGTTTACAACATTTGATAGGATAATAATAGTTTTCAATATTATCTTTTGAAATTGCCTTTTGAGAGGTTATAAAGGGATATATTTTATCACAAAGAAAGTTATATTTTATAAGTTCTTTTACCATGGTTAATTCTTTAATTTGATGACCTAATAAATTTTCGCATTTTGATATTATCATTTGATCATTTATATTTTTCACCCTAAGTGAATAAAATGGAACATGTATACATTAGGGTTAATTTTATGCAAGATCAAAGAATGATTATTATTATTTTGGAGAAAATGTACTTTTACCATAAGTAAAATGATGAAAAGAATTTATTTATTTAAGTGATCCTTCCATATACATATTATTTTCACCCTAGGTAAATAATTTGAACATATTCATTAGGGTGAGTCATTTAATGCTTGATTGGTTTTTGCAAAGGTTACTTTATATGATATAGTATTTCCGACCCAAATTAAAGATTACCAAAAGGTGAGAAAGTATTGTAACATTATCAGAAGGGAAGTATTTTCTTTTACTTACTGTATAAAATCTTTTACCTTGTGTTATTTAATAAAAACTATTATTGGAATAAATATTTACAAGTGTTTAATACTTTGATTTAAGTGAATTGTTGTAAATAAGTATTTTACATAGGGTAAAATGATTATTGCTCTAATCTAAAGTGGAATATATTTAATCTTTAATTAATAAGGGATTTGATTGGTTTATTTTATGTGCAGGAGATATTGAATATTTATGGGAAGTATTATCAAAGCGGAGGATAAAGGATATATTATTGAAGCTTTATTTAGTGTGTATTTTAGGGATTCAAATGTAATTATCTCTGTAAACCAAAGGGTGTGTCCTTTGGAAAAACAATTGTCTGTAACTCCCTCCTGTATGCGAAAGGGTGTGTCCTTTCACATATGTCTTTTGGATTGGGTATTTATAGGGAGTCTTTTTCAATTAAGAAAACTAATTCGAAACAATTCACAATCTGTCAGGCTGCCAGTAGGGGCTATGGGATGTCTGTATTGGAGAAGTCTATAGGAATGGAAGTATCATTTTGAGCAATCACTGTGTAATTAAGTATCTGTAAGTGTAGCTATTGTATGCATTCATTCTCTAGAAATTAATATACAAGATTCGTTGTTTCAATTCCAGAATTCATGTATACTTTTGTGTTGATGAATTTCATTTTGTCCTCTTGATAAATCTGATAAAGGGTTTAATACAGTGTGCCACCACAAGCTATTATAATTGAATATAAGATTGGCTTCTTCATGTTCTTATAGCACTTAATGGAACCTTTGTATTGATGGTCTTGTGTTTACAAGTTACCTTAAAACTGTCTCAAGAGTCTAATCAAATTGTTTGTCCACAAAGTATCATGTATATTCTTGGATAGAGGCACTGGTCTGTTATTCATTTCTGAGATTTTGATTTGTATGCATAAGGTCCTTATAGATAAACATTCTTCCATATCCTATTTGAACTAATCCTTGTAGATTTCATTCAAGTCCTAAAATCATTTCATTTTCAATATACAATATCTTTAACATACACTTTTATTCATATTTAGTTTTCAATTTTCAAAGTATTCAGCTAAAGCACATGATATAGCATAGTTGCAGAACACTAATTTGCCAGTTGTAAACTTACTTAGAGGCTTAAATCCACATTTAAATAACTCTTTTGTGCTTGAGAGGGAAGGGTACATCCACCTAGGTCTTGTGGAGCCTGAAGTGTAGAGGGATTTGGTCTTTGACCATCCCTGTTCGTTGGCCAAGGCTGATTGGATTTCCTAAGGAGTTGGAAAGTCTTTGGGTTTTCCAATCTGTGGTTTTGGGCACCAACACATCCTTGTCTTCAATTTTAGCAGCAAGGGCCTTCTCTTGAGGTGTCAGTTCATCATCAGAATCAGTCACACCTTCCTCATTAGCAAAGTAGCATGATTTGTCTCTTTTCCTCGTGTACTTATTCTTGTTTTGATAATCATGGTTAGGCCTAAAAGAACTATCTCTTTGTTAAAATCTTGAATTCCTTTAAGGACATCTAGATGCAAAATGACCTATCTTATTACATGCAAAGCATTTAAAAGGTGATTTTCCTTCATGCTTACTTCATGTCAATCCTTTAGGTACTCTTGTAGAAAATAAGAATCTTCTTTCTCCATATCCTCTAGTTCCTTCACATATAAAGTTTTCCAATCACTCTTGCCAATAGATGATGTAGATGCATGAAAAGAAGGTTCAAATTTTACAACTCCACAAGGTCCAAATTCCTCAAGTTCAAAAGAAAATAATTTCCCAACCAAGGTATCTGTATTAACAGAGGTGTTTGCCATAGTTCTTAGCTCATTAATTTTAGTACCCTTCATCTTATAAGCCAGTGGAAAAGCTCTAAGTACTATAGAAACTATTTCATCTTTGCTCAGAGATCCACCACAACATTGAATTCCCATAACAATCTTATTAACTCACTCCATAAAAGTAGTAATCCTTTCATCTTCTTCCATCTTTAGGTTCCCATACCTCACCCGGTAACCATCAAGTTTAGCAATTTTAACAGTAGGGTCACCTTCATTCAAACTCTCCAATTTGTCTCATATAGCCTTTGCAGTTGATTTATCGATTAGTCCCATTATTTGCTAATTAGAAAGTGCACACAAAAGGGCTTCTCTAGCTCTACAATATTTCTCAAGCTCCTTATCCAGGCCTATCAGAGGAGGATTGCTAGATGCCAGAGTAAAATATGTTACTCCTTTCTCAGTGATCTCCCAAATTTCCTTTCCAAGACATCTTAGATGAGTCTCTATCTGACGCTTCCTTACCTTGTAATTTATTCCATCAAGCCTAGGAATTTCTCTTCGTAAAATACCTGTAGATGTATTTGATGAACTTAAACTATTAGATTCCATAGAATATTCCTCAAGTGGTTAAGATTCTGCAAATAGGACCAAGCTCTAATACCAATTGTTAGACAACTCAGATAACCAGAGGACAACTAAGAGGGGGGGTCAAATTAGTTGTCAATAGATTACAAAACTTTAAGCATTCAAATCCTTATTAGCAGAACACATAAACCCAAATTGGAATGCATAAACCAAATACCAGAATAACTGATATAGAAATTAAACATAAACATAAATCATAGAATAGTTACCATCCATCCAGAACACATGACACTAATATTTGTACATGGAAAACTCGGTAAAGGGAAAAACCACGGTGGGAAGCCTGCCCACAGTCAGATAATACTTCTGTAGTAAGTATGTGACTAGAAAATGAGGGGCATGCACATGCAGGAAGGCCAACAACCTAGACCACACTACTCATGACAAAATGACCCTCACTGACTACAAAATAAATCCAGACTACAATCCGAAAAGAAGAGTGAACTACAAAGATAACATCTCATATGCCTGAGTGCAGTTTTGGTTAAGCTCAGTACTAGAATTCTTAAACCTCTCTTACCAACCCAATTTGATAACCTATGATCGATCTAAACTCCTACATATGATTACAACATTATTCACACATAGATAATCACATAACCATCCCATAGCCATAATCCCATGATCTACAAAGAGATCTTACAACATATTTATACCAACCCAAGACCTAAACAATTAGGTTGGCCACCTAAAAGATAATACAATAAATTCATAACATAAACCCACAATCCAATAATCAACCAAGTTGGCCTAAAACTGAAACAACATAATCCAATCAATGAATCCATCCGGTAATGCATCAGGATTTCCCATCAACACGTTACACAAACTGATCCATAACCTAGGAGAATAAGACAACATTAGGTCCAAACCCAAATCCAAAACCACCGATCAACAAGAATATGAACAAGATAACCAACAACATCCTGAAATCCATCTAGAAGCTGCACCAACACCACTTATCATGTGCATCAAAAGATCTTCAACAAAGCTTTGTCAGTAAAACCCTTACCATTGACAAAAAGGCTTACTAGAATAAATGATAGTATCTGAGTCATCAAATCTCAAAACAACTGATCATGATATGCATTTGAATAGCATCAATGATAAATCCAAATCAATTTCACAAACCAAATCATATCGGAGCATACTGGATCAATATCATAATCCAACCATAAATTGGTAAACAACCAAAACAATTGGTGTTGCCATCAATGACAAAACATCAATGCAACACATAATCAATTCCTCCAAATTGCCAACGAACACAATGAAAGAAAGATAAGATGATGGAGGCAATGCAGAACTAAATGAATTATATCATGAAAACTGATTACAAAGGACCGATAACATTTGGGCTACAAGATTCGACTCACTGGCCTACTACATACATGCTCAATTAGAGAATCAGTCAACTCTGGACCTCTAAATCTCAACATATATCTCCTATATTCCCGGAATGAATTTTTGATGCTAAATTACATTGATTTATATGCTCAAGGGAGATTTGCGTCATCCTAAGAGGGATCAAATGTCAAAGAACAATATCAAACGTGTAAAATCACCAGGTCAACCTCCACCAATGAAAATCCTTTGGAAAATCCAAAGGAAGAAGTGCGGATCAGAGGGAAGGTTGGCCACATGCCAAGGAACATTGGAATCAACAAACTAAGGCAATACAAGCTAAAAAAAGGATCTGCATAGTTCACCAATAGCAAATAGGTCCAAGTGGTTTCGTTGTTCTAAGCCAAAAAACTGCCTTGAAATCCGAAAGTGAAAACTTGCTGGAAAAAGATCCAAATGTCCCTTGGTTCAAGAATAAGGAAGATAACCATGATTACAAAATAACTTTATACTTTACAATTGCATCAAGTAACAAATGATAAACCTGATGTAGTGGTTAAGGTGTATGATAGTTTCTCTTTTCCTTCTATTGGTTCTATTATGCATCCCATTAAGGTTAGTACTAAGTTCTTAAATGTCATTTTTTCTATCATTCCTACATCAGATCAATTTCTTGTGAAGTTGGGACATCCTTGGCTCTATTTCATGGAAGCAATTCCTTCTACTATTCAAAATTGCTTGAAAGTTCCTCATAATTACAAAATCATAACAATTAATCATAGCATGTACCAACCCATGGTGAGGCATGGAGATGTCAACCTGTAGCATCCTAAAATTGTGACACTTGCAATTTCGACTGCATTTCGGTCTTCATGATGGCGACGCAACACACAACCTGAATGGAGACCCCGAAACCTGATTACAACACTGAAAACTACATTTTTCAAGCACCCTGGCCTGAACCTCCTTGCACATTGCTATCCCAGGAGGTGGGACCAGAGCGCCCAGCACCCTGGTCCTTCAGGACCAGGGCGCCTAGCGCCCTGGTCCCCCAGGACCATGGCACCCAGCGCCCTGGTCCCTGGGTCCTATTTTGGGCCCAGTCTCCTTTGGACTTCGGGTCTTTTTGTTTGCAATTTGGAAAATAAACTTTCCTGGTCGGCCTAAGGTCGGGAAAATCAGTCTATCAGCCCTAATTGACAAGTATATAAACTACATTTTCCTCTTTCATTGGATATGATGGAAAAGGGCGTGGAAACTATACTCAAGCATTCAAGCATTCCTTCAAGCAATTGATCATTTCAAGTCTCCATTCAAGGCTAAGTGTTGCATTCAAGACAAGGATTCAACCATTGAAGAGGAGATCACTTACTACATACTACATACAACATACTACAACAACATACAACATCTATACCTTCGCACATAAGGATACAAGCATCCTTAGAACAAGGTATTAGTACTTGTTTTACATTACAGACATTTACATTTACAGCACTTGCTCATTTCTTGGTTAATTCCAAAACCGGGGTTTGACCTAAAGGCAAACCCCTAATCCCTAACCCCCCAATCATCTTCGCTTTGCTGTGTGTAGGTTGCAGGTACGCGGCTGAAATTGAAGATTTGGAATCCTTGTGCAGAGACGAACAGATCCCCCTTCGTTCGCGGATTTTTCGGAGGACCGTGGCGCAGGGCGCCATCGTCCCGACAACTTTTGCTCAAATTTGCAGGACAGCACCGTATCGACATTTTACTGCTAATTCCAGGTCCGCAGCTTCATACTGAATTCCTATCTTAGTTTATAAGCGAATCTTTCTCACTTTCTATGCATTCCTAGCTTAATTCTTCTATGCACATTCTTTACAAAAGAGGGTAGCCTTGCTGTCATAACCCTTGAAACACATTTAGCATCCAATCTTGCATTGCATGGGATTGGATCTTGTGGGTTTCAACCCCTCTTTTGAATGTAAAGTCTCTCCCCTAAGTGAAAACCATCAACCCTAGTGAATCTCCCTTCTCTCTCCTTGGAGTTGGAAGAGGGGAAAGCAACTAGGGTTCGATTGCGATTTTCCACTCTACATTTTGGTGAACCCGACGTGAACATCCTTTCTGATTTTTCATGCTTAGATCTGAAAAAATTGATTACATTTCCATGTTTGATCTTTTGCAAAATTTTAGAGGTGATTGCATAAAAACCCTAAAATTTCTTTTTAGTAATTAAACTTGTGAAATATTTAATTGTTAATGCTTGTTTCAGATCTGCCCTTCTATTACAAATTATCAATTCATATTTGTGCTTTGATTTTGAAAATTAAGTGGTTAAATGTCAAAACCCTAATTTTTGAAACCCTCTTGATTCAACCTTTGTTCGACAATTTCACTGATCAAAACATCTCCAAATCAGCTATAACTTTGGATTCCGCAATAAAATCACAATATCTTTCATCCCTGAAAATTTGGAAAAAAGTTGCGAGGACCATGTGCACTCCGAGCACCATCGTCCCCGACATTTTTTCCGAAATTTCGGGAGCTAGATCTTACTGTATTTTCCTGCTAAAATCCAGAATTTTGGCTGATTTTATCAATTTTAACACCTTCAAAATTACAGTCAAAGTTGGTCTTGTGATTGCTTGGATTAAGGCTTTTAAACATTCAAAAATCATCGAAATTGAAATTTTGTGTCAAAATTGTGTTCTTACTATCCTAAATCTGAATAGTGTGTTTGCATTCATTCGAAATTTCAGTGCTTTATTCAAATTCTTACAATTTGTGACTTTTGAAATTAAGTGCTTAATTACAACAACTTTAATTTCCGCTTTCAAAATTGAATTTTGCGTGAAATTGAGTCAATTCTTAAATTTCAAAACTTGCATTGCTTTTGACATTCCCTCTAAAATCATAAAATTCAAAATTTCAGTTTCCCTCTCTTTTTCAAAATTCAAATTTTGCATTTTTCGACAATCTTGGTAGGGTTCAATTTTGAATTTGCAACTTTAATTTGGCCTACCTACAGATCGTAAAATCACTCAATTTTTTCAGATTAGCTTTAAAATCATCATACCTTTCATCCCTGCAAATTTCGAAAAAAGTTGCAAGGACCGTGTTGCACTCCGAGCGCCACGGTCCCAGACATTTTTTCCGAAATTTTGGGAGACTGTCGTGATTGCATTTAACAGCTTAAATCCAGAAGATTGGCTGATTTTACTGAAAATTGCTACCTCTAAAATCAAAATCTTTTCTCCCTCTCTAGTGCATGAGTTTTACAACAATAAGTCCTACTTACACTATTCCCGTTAGACAAAGCCATAGAATTAAGTCTTTCTAAGGTTTAATTACCGAGGAGATGGAACCTAATTTGAATAGCCTTTTTAACGAGGACATGGGTAATTCCTCTAATCCTCCTAAAGATGAAGAAGCTCTCCATGAGGTTTCTGAAGAACAAATTTCGAAATTGGATAACCAATTTGATGATTTTCGACAATGGATGTCTCAAGAATACCCCGATAGTCAAGCTCTTCCTTTAATTGAGGGTCTAAAACGTATGCTTCAAAGTGATAAGAATGGAATTGATATTTTGCGTGGTATTGCACACATTGTGGATTCAAATGTGATGCCTATGAAAAGTTGTGCCGAAACCTTAGGTTATACACAACCTCCTACTCAAGACAATCATTCTATTCCTTTGATGACTTCTATTGCTAGCATACCTGCCTTTACATCAAACATAATGACCACTTCTATACAAGACATTCCTCCTGTGATCACTAGTCATGGGGGCAATCCCCCTTCTTCAATTAACCCTCTTCCTTCATTTAATCCGACTTCTTCATTCATTCCTTCAATGAGTGTCCCTATTATATCTCCACAAATGAACATGACGCAAGGGGGCAATTCATTTAACCATTCCATTCCTCCTTGTAGTGTTCCTCTTGTCCAATCATCCCCTATAATTGACTATCATAGAGTCCCACCACCTTACTCTTTACCTTCTTTCAATAACATAACACCTCCATCTCAATCTAACACATCTAATATGAACTCTTCGACTGAAGCGACCATTAACAATCTTGCACAAACTGTCTCTTCTTTACAGCAACAAATTGCCTCTATGAATCAATCTAAGTTTAGTGTGCCCACATTTGATGTTGCGAGTCCACTTTCTCTTGACATTGTTCGAGCTATCCCTCCTAAACATGTTGAAATTCTGCATTTGGAGCTTTATAATGGTAAAGGTGATCCTCTAACACATGTTAAGACTTTTCAAACAATTTGTACCGATTTTGCTTATGACCAAAGGTTGCTTGCAAAATTGTTCACTAGAACATTAAGAGACAAATCCCTACAATGGTATTGCTCGTTGCCTTCCTATTCTATTACTTCTTTCGAACAACTTGCAAATGCTTTCATTCAACAATTTCAAAACAATATAAGTCCTAAAGTTACTTTGATTGATTTAATGCATTGTAAACAAGGTGTTAAAGAAAAAGTGACTGATTTCATTGGTAGATATAAGCATTTGTATGCTCAAATTTCTTTTCCAGTGCCTGACAATGATATTCAAAGAATCTTTATTTCTAATTTACAAAAAGATATTCAAGACAAACTTCTATTTTCTGAGTTTACTTCTTTCCAACAGTTGTGTGCAACTCTTCACAATTATCAACTGACTGTGAGTCAAATGGAACAATCACATCCTATGGCTCCGAGTGATAAGGGTGATAGCAGTCAACAACCATTTGGGAAGTTTAAACCGAACAGAGATTCCATCAAATTCAATGAAAACATCATCAACAACAATGTGAATGCAGCATTAGGTGTGCCTCCTATTTCTAAATTTTTCAAGAAAGAAAGAAAGTATACTCCTTTGAATGAATCATTGCATAGTATTATGAATAAGTTATTGGAACAAAATGTGCTTACTCTTCCTCCTATAAGGCAAATTGATCCTGCAAAGATTACTTCAACTTATTTTGATAACAAAGCCTTTTGTCAATTTCATCGTCAGCCTGGGCATGATACTGAAAAACGTTTTTCTTTAAAGGGTAAAATTCAAGATTTGATTGATAATAATACTATTTCTGTTTCTGGAGTGAATGATAAAGGCAACACATCTGTAGCTCCTCTTAACCAAAATCTTCAGATTTTCATGATCCATTACCTTCTCATACCTCTAATGCGATTGAGGCTAATGATTCCTCTCTCTCATCTGCTGGTCTTGTGTCTATGGCTCCGAATGTGATTAACTTTGTAGAGCAGCAAGAAAACCCCAAAGAACCTTCCATCACATTTGATTCCAGTGAAACCATCAGGGCACCTGATGGTCCTTTATACATAGTTGCAAAAGTTAAGGATACACCTTGCCATGGAGTGCTTATTGATCCTTCGTGCATGGTTAATCTTATTACTGAAGAATTTCTTTTTACTTTGCAATTGAATCAAGTGATTTATGTTATTATTGATTGTGAAACTATTTGATGCCTTTTCTTCTCCTGCAATTGGTTCTATTACATTGCCTATTGAGGTCCATAACAAATCCCTTGATGTGAACTTTGCTATTATTCCATCTTCCGAACAATTTTGTGTGAAGCTTGGCTATCCTTGGCTATCTTCCATGAAAGCTATTGCTTCTCCTATACATAAGTGTTTGAAATTTCCCCATAATGGTGAAGTTGTTACTGTCAATCATAGTCTCTTTAAACCAGCTGAAAGAGCTTCTAGCGTTCCTATTGATTACTTTTGGCCTAAACAATTCCAATCTCTTCCTCCGCGAAGTGATCATCTTTTCAAATCTTATCAAAAATGGAAAACAGATATGATCCTATGTTTAAGTGAACCTAGAACACCTAAACTTGATATTCCTATCGTTCTTGAGAAGGAAGTTCTTCCTTTGAAAGATAAAACTAATGTCTTTCCTCAAGAAGATTCCCAACCCATTCCCATGGATGTGACTATGTCTATGCCTAATAAACCTTCTAAGAGTAGACCTATACCTCCTCGTCATGATGGACTTGGTCTCCTTCCTAAACCAAATATTCCTCCTTTATATGGAGCAGTCCCTCCTCCTTCTTTTTATAGAGAAAAGAGACCTCCTTCTTCTCCTATTTTCCAGCCTAAGAGACCACAACCTAAACACCCAAGTGATAAGGATGAGAACATTCCTCCTCCTCAATCTTCTCCACTTCCTACTAAGACTAGACGAAATCGTTCTGCACGTGAACGCCGACGAAAGCGTCATCTTAGGGCTCAAGCAGCTGCTTCTCAAACTTTGCAATCTCCAAAAACACCTTCAACAAGCATTATTCCATTTTCTCCTCAGCCGAGAATTGAGCCAAAATCTCCTAAACATAAGATGCATGATGGTCTTGATCCTGTTTGAGTTAAAGATCCTATTTTTATAAATCTTGATGATGATATAGATGAAAATGTTATGCATGATGAAAATGTTACTTCTCTTGCTTCTGATAGTGAATATGAACTTGTTGATATTGATAACCATTTATCCAATGAATTTTCTAAAGCACTTATCCTAGCTCCTAGACAAGAACAATGTGGCTTGGAACATGAACATAGCCCTTGTTTGGATCTTGTGATAGCTTCATCTGCTGTGTTGGATGTTCCTCCTCTAGCGTGTTCCCTGCCTTCCCGAAACATTGATTAGCAAGATCGGGGGGTAGATGACGTGCTAGACTAGTTACATTAGCATAGCAGATTCTCTCCTCCTCTCTTGTGTTACTTCTTCTATACGTTACTCTCATTCTTCTATTTGTTGTCCTTAGTGTTGTCTACTTGAGGACGATGCAAAGCATTGAGATCTCTCGATCTCTCTCATGTTGACTCAAAAGACACATGTGTTCCCTTCTTCTAGGTGACCTTCCTTGATTGGGGAATAAAGAACAATTATGCATACATACATATTATGTACATGACTTATCATACAGCATACTGACCCCGAGGACAGCGAAGTCACCTTGTGCTTTGTGTTTTGTGTCTATTATCCTTGGGCTTATCTCACACTTGGGGGCTAAATCCTTGTGATAACATGCTCCTTTCCTTTCTCATTTCTTATATGTATCACTACCTTAAAGCAATCACCCCCGGTGAGGCGTGTGTGATCGCTTTAACGTAGGGGGGCATACATCCCGTTCATATCTTTTGAAGATACTTGAAAATTTCTTGGCGAACTTAGCTTTGCCTTGAAAATTTTTGGTATTCCTTTTTGCATGACTCATAGTGAGGGAACCTTACTACTGACAGTCATGGTTCTCCCTCGTGATCTTCCCTTTTACTTTGTCAATCGAAGTCATAAGATCCTTAGTCCACTGGGGGCTTGGTGTATCTTGCCTCCTTGACATGGTGAAAGTCTTTCAATGATTGTTCCTTGTACTTTACCGGAAGTATGAGCATACATACTCCCACTAAAGTGGGGGCTAAATGTAGCATCCTAAAATTGCGACACTTGCAATTTTGACTACATTTCGGTCTTCACGATGGCGACGCAACACGCAACCTGAATGGAGACCCCGAAACCTGATTACGACACTGAAAACTGCATTTTTCAAGCACCCTGGCTTGAACCTCCTTGCACCCTGTTGTCCCGGGAGGTGGGACCAGAGCACCCAGTGCCCTGGTCCTTCAGGACAAGGGTGCCCAGTGCCCTGGTCCCTGGGTCCTATTTTGGGCCCGGTCTCCTTTGGACTTCGGGTCTTTTTGTTTGCAATTTGGAAAATAAACTTTCCTGGTCGGCCTAAGGTCGGGAAAATCAGTCTATCAGCCCTAATTGACAAGTATATAAACTACATTTTCCTCTTTCATTGGATATGATGGAAAAGGGCATGGAAACTATACTCAAGCATTCAAGCATTCCTTCAAGCAATTGATCATTTCAAGTCTCCATTCAAGGCTAAGTGTTGCATTCAAGACAAGGATTCAACCATTGAAGAGGAGATCACTTACTACATACTACATACAACATACTACAACAACATACAACATCTATACCTTCGCACATAAGGATACAAACATCCTTAGAACAAGGTATTAGTACTTATTTTACATTACAGACATTTACATTTACAGCACTTGCTCATTTCTTGGTTAATTCCAAAACCGGGGTTTGACCTAAAGGCAAACCCCTAATCCCTAAACCCCCAATCGTCTTCGCTTTGCTGTGTGTAGGTTGCAGGTACACGGCTGAAATTGAAGATCTGGAATCCTTGTGCAGAGACGAACAGATCCCCCTTCGTTTCGTGGATTTTTCGGAGGACCGTGGCGCCGGGCGCCATCGTCTCGACAACTTTTGCTCAAATTTGCAGGACAATGCCGTATCGACATTTTACTGCTAATTCCAGGTCCGCAACTTCATACTGAATTCCTATCTCAGTTTATAAGCGAATCTTTCTCACTTTCTATGCATTCCTAGCTTAATTCTTCTATGCACATTCTTTACAAAAGAGGGTAGCCTTGCTATCATAACCCTTGAAACACATTTAGCATCCAATCTTGCATTGCGTGGGATTGGATCTTGTGGGATTCAACCCCTCTTTTGAATGTAAAGTCTCTCCCCTAAGTGAAAACCATCAACCCTAGTGATTCTCCCTTCTCTCTCCTTGGAGTTGGAAGAGGGGAAAGCAACTAGGGTTCGATCGCGATTTTCCGCTTTACACAACCTTAATTACTTTTTTCCAAAATAATTATAGTCTCTTGAGCCTCAAAGTGATGCTCTGTTTCAATCTTATGAGAAGTGAAAGAATAAGATGATCTTATCTTTGGGTAGGACTAGAGACCCTATACCTATTCCTCCTCCTCATGATGGACCTAGTATCCTTCCTACACCTTGTATTCCTCCTATGTATGTTGTGGTTCCTCTTCCTACATCTTACAAAGGGAAGCACCCAACATCTCCTATTTTTCAACCTAGTAGACCTTCTCCCATTCCTCCTTCTTTAAAGGAAGAGAAGAAGCCTATGTCCATTGATCCTAGACCTTCACAACCCTTAGCTAAAACTAAAAGAAACCATTGTGCAAGAGAATTTCAATGGAGACATTGGGTTAAGGCTCGTGAACTTGCTTGTCAACCCATTTCCTCCTCGAAGACACTAAATGTTGAAAGCCCCCATTTGTCCAGCCTTTGCCTAACCCTAGGGAGGAAGTTCAACCTAGGTCACCAAAATTAAAGATGCTTAAGAAAAAAGATAGTTCATGTTATTTTCCTATTAAAGGTTCTATTTTTATTAACCTTTATGAGGAAATGGATGAAAATGATGTTCATGATAGAAATGGTGATTCTAATGATTCCAATGATGAATATGACCTAGTTAATATTGACAATGATTTCTCTAAATAATTTTCAAAATCATTAATCCTATCTTGTAGTAACAAACAAAGTGACTCATCATTAGAGCATGGTCCTTGTTTGGATTTGTAGTAGCTCCATCTATCGTGCTTGAAGTTTCTCCTCTTGCATCTTTTCCACCTTGTCAATACCATGTGCAACAATATTGAGAGGTAGACAATTTGCTTGATTAGCTTCATTCATGCTATAGATTATCTCTCTCTCTTGTGTTTCTTGTTCGTAGCATTCCTCTATTCGTTTCTCAATTCTTCTATTTGTTGTCCCTTGTGTTGTCAACTTAGGGATGATTGAAAGTGTTGTGATCTCTTTTGGTCTCTTCCATGTTGACTCAAAAGGTGCATGTGCCTTTCTTCCATTGTGGTTCTACTTACTCTGGGCGATGAGGTCAATTCAATGCAAATATATTTCATGATATACATTATTTATCATAAGAGCATACTGACCCCAGAGTTTGCAGAACACTTAATGTGTTTTGTGACCATTATCCTTTGATTTGTCCTTTCTTGGGGGCATATCATTGTAGTAATGTGCTCGTGTTTTGGATGCATGCTACCTTACATAAATTTCTCTTGATAAGGCATATGAAACCTCTTTAATGTGGGGGAATACACTTCGCTCAATCTTTCTTTTTGCACACACTTTCACATATCTTGATACTCAAGTCACTTTGCAAACTGAGCCTTTTGCTTAGTAATTTTGGTATTTTTTCTTTTTCATGACTCATAGTAAGCGACGCTTACTAGGCTAGCAGTCATGCTCTTTCTGTCTTTATCTCATGATGTCCCTTTTATCTTGATATTGAAGTTGTAAGATACTAAATTCCACTAGGGGCTTGGTGTGTCTTTCCTCTTTGATGTCTTGATGAAAATTTTCAGTGCAAACCTTTGTACTTCACTCAGAGTGTGATGTCTCATACTCTCACTAAATTGGGAGCTAAATGTAGCATCCTAAATTGTACTTCCTTACAATTTGTCCTCATTTGGGACCTCACCTTGGCATTTCTCTCCTAAGGCCTGACCAAAGCCTTGATTCTAATCACACCATGCACTAAGCTCAAAATTTTCATCATGCACTCTTTCCTCCCCAACTTCCTATGTCCCTTATTGGTCAAGACTAGGGTGATAGAACCCTATTCCTTAGGGAATAGAGCACCTAATTCTCTATTCCTCCCAATTAGGGCCCATTTTGGGGCCCCTTAATGGTAACATGATTTGAGTGGGAGCCTAGATCCCATGTTGGCTCATTTTGAAAAATTAAGTTGTTTTTTGACAAACATGTATAAAAGTTGTTCTACCCCTCTCATTTTGATATGCATTCAATCAATTGGAAAATTCAAGCAATCAAGCATTCATTAAAATTAAAGTGAGAAAGCAAGCAGTCTTCTTTTAAGCATTGGAGCAAAATTAAGGTCAAGATTCAAGCATTGGAGTTGGCATTCATGTTCTATGTCTATGAAAAGTACATGAAACCCTAATTCCTTATGGAGACAAACAAAATTCCATAAAAAATGTATAACATTAGTGTTTCAAACATTATTTAGCATTTAGCTCAAAAGGAAATAATTTCTATTATAGAAATTAATCTATATTTCATTTGTATTTCATGGTTAATTACAAAACTAGGGTTTGACCTAAGGAAAACCCCTATTTCCAATCATTTTCCCTTCTCTAGTGTGTGCAAGAACATGTATAGAGCTAAAATTCTTAGGATTCAATTTATTCATAAAGACAAATAGATTCCTTTTGGATGGAAAAAAGTTTGAAGGACCAGAGTGACAAAAATTCTTGATGCAGAGAATCCACACCAAAACCACATTAGGGAAATTTATTTCTCCCAATTTTCCTATTCAGTAGGTACTAACTCTTCCAAGTCTGCACAAGTCCCTTGCTAGACTTCTAGCCTACTCACAAGGATACAATAGCCCAAAACTCACCCAAGCTTCTCAAACCCTTAACCAACCTCCCACACATATTCCTCCATGCATAATCAAACCTATTGTACCCATATCCATTCTACATAGCATTTAAACACCATTAGTCTCCTTTGTACTTACACAACCAAGGCTGCCCCAAATAGGATTTCCACCTTCCATTAGTATCCAACCCATATCTTGCCATAAGGCTCCTCAAAAACACCAAAAATCCCTCTTCAATATTTAAGGGCTTCCAAACATGTTCAAACTTGAGTCTCTCTACTTACCCAACCTCCCAAAATGACAAAACAATCTTCAATGAGGACTCACTATTTTTAGGACAGCCAACAACATGTTTAGGACAACCAACAACTAGTTTAGGAAAGTCATATATCAAGGTTTCTTTTCCACTTATCAATGCCTCCAAAGGATTCTAGAGACTCACTAGGGTCTTCCCAATCACTCACCAACTCCAACTACAAAACCAACCAGCATTCAAACTCATAGACACGAGTTATTGTTAAACTGTCAAACTATGACAACCACTAGCCATTTTAGGACAGTTAATAGTATGTGCATTTGGATTGTTTCCCCAACCTAAAAACCCTTGTTCCCTATCTATGTAACCCTCACACTCTCTCTAAAACCCTCACTTGAGCCCTCAAGGTCCTTCAAGACATTCAAACCAATCAAAACTTCCCCTTTTACACTGCTCTCCCAGACTGAGACACAATTTTCAGTCAACTTCCTTCAAGTTTTGCACATGCTAAATAATTTATAAATCCTCGCAACAAAAATGAAACTAAAATAAATATTTTTTCCCACCATTCCAAAAAATTTTGGCCCTTTCTCACATGGAATGGAGGTTATTTACATTTTATAATGCCTCAACAAACCCTAGGGAAAGGTTTTGATTGTTTTTAGTAAATATACTATAACTTTTTAAAATCAAAATGAAATTAAGTGAGAGAAAAGGGAAAATGCAGGGGATTACCACCTCTACCATGTCCAAATTATTTGATCCTTAAAAGAGTAGGTTAAAGAAATGAAAACCATGAAAGAGAAGACTATTTTTCTGAAGGAAAAAAAAACAAGAAAATGCAGGGAACATCAAGATATTTTATTGATTTTTCTTATTACATCCACCAACCAGACATACCCAAATGTTTACAAGGATTTTATATTTCCTTAAAATCCTCCACATAGTTATAACCACCTTTACAATTCATTTTAAAAACAAACACATAATTACCCTTACAAACTCAAAAGTTGTTTGACAACTCTTTTGTCCATTTTGACAATTTTGCTTCAAATTGCATCTAGAGTTAATCTATGACTGTCATGCCCCAATAATGACTCAAATAGGTAAAAATGGGCAAAAAATACCCTTAAATATCATAAACAAACATATTTGACCCATTGACACTCATTTTCAACATAATGACAACTTTTGACAATTTTTTACAATATTGACTATATGACTTCAATATGACTCAAAACACCTTCTAATGACCTAAAAGACACTTATTACATCAATAATGGTCATTATTGACCTTAATAAATCACATGAAATAAAAAAAAAACTATGATATTTCATAATTCTTTATTATGGCATAAAGACCTATTAGGTGCTCTTGCACCATACTCTCAGCCTTGAAAACTTTCCAAGTCTCTTGGAACTATTATACCTGTAAAAAAAATATGAATAGATGATCCTCTTTAGCCTTTTACTAGTCTCAAATTCACTTTGGGATTGTACATGTCCTCCTCTTGAAGATTCATGCTTGCTTGGCTACTTGAATCCTTCATGCTTGGTCTACCAATTTGGATTTGTACCTCTAAACTCTGATTTGCCTTCTTCCATCTGCTTCCAATCTATCTTTCAACTTCCTTCATGACAAAAAAATATGCACTCTGACTATCTTCTTTCATTTATACCTTTGGTTTAGCATCCATCAGAAAAATCAACAAAATCAAGAAGCAACAACAAGCTCCTTTCACCATTTACCTCTTACCGTTCCTCCTCACAGCCATTACCAACTTTACCATGACTAGAATCATTGTTAGAACAATACATACCTACATCGCAATGAATCTTACCATCCAACGACAACTCACTCCCTTGACATCAGCATATCCTCTCTTTTCCATCTCACTTGGAGACCACACACACTCTTTATCCTTCTCATGGCCCATCACTATCAAATTTTCAATCTTAGTCTCTTTCCTCATTGAGACCCTCTTCTCATGCTTTACCTTCTCATCTTCACCCTTCATGGTGACTATAACTTTCAGCTCTTTCTAAATCTCATTACCTTTACTTGTCATGCTCTCATCTTGGTTTACTTCAACCAACTTCTGCTACATTACATGCCATTCCTTTTGGCACACCTTCTCACTCATTTTAAACTCATTATCCACATGTATCATTGTATCTTGAGCCTCATAACCCACTGTCATAGTGGCACCTTGCTATCCTATATCTTTTTCTATCTTCAATGGACACAACACAGTCCCAATCATGATCTTCTTACCATATTCAAGCCCTTCAAGACTTATTCCCTTTCTTTTATCTTCAATACCTCTATCCCTTACCTTGATCTCATTTTTTAGAACCTCCTTACCAATATGTTCACTATCCTCTTCATCAACTATCTGTTGCACCTTGCATTCATGTCCATTTTGTAGATAACTCACTTCTTCCTTTGTGTCTTCATTATCCCAATGCTACGACTCACTGCCTTTTCTCATGTCTTTATCCTCTTTCCTTGTTAGGATTTGTATTCCAATCTCACATACCACCATAATCTTCATGGTTGCCTTCTTCAAAAAACCACCATCCTTCAATGAAGAAACTCTTACTTGTGCCTCCTCTTCATCTTCATGTTCCTCATGCATTAGGAACTCTCTTCTTCCAATCAACCCTATCCTTTCCACCTTTGTTGATGCCTCAACATTCTCTAATGGATTCAACACAAATCTTTCTCCTTCTTTGTCAATAGTATATGTATTCTTTCTACCATCATGTAATGGAAATGTATCAAATTACCAAAATCTTCCTAAGATCAAATGACAATCCTTCAAATGCATAACATCACAAAGTACAGTATCATGATATGAACCAATATTGAAATCCACAAATGATTGTTGTCTAACATCAACCCAATGATCATCATTCCCCCAATATGCTCTGTAGGGTGTTTCAAGAGGTTTTCTTTGCAAATTCAACTTTTCAACCATTTCCACTAAAACTATGTTATCAAATGAACCATTATCAATAATCATCTTACATACCTTACCTTGGCATTTGAAATTTGTCTTGAACATGGATTGCCTCTGAGTCATTTCTTTCAACTTGGCATACCTTGCTCTCATTTCTTCAATCTCCTACATGATGGCGTCAACTCCTTCAACCTCTCAATTTTCACTTGATGTACTTGCTAGCTTTGATACCACTTTTATGGAAATCATCCACACCAAAACCACATTAGGGAGACTTATTTCTCCCAATTTGCCTATTCAATAGGTACTAACTCATCCAAGTCTTCACAAGTCCCTTACTAGACTTTTAACCTACTCACAAGCCTACAATAGCCCAAAGCTCACCCAAGCTTCTCAAACCCTTAACCAACCTCTCACACATATTCATCCATGCATAATAAACCCTATTAAACCCATATCCATGCTCCATAGCATTTAAACACCATTAGTCTCCTTTGTAGTCACACAACCAAGGCTGCCCCAAATAGGATTTCCACATTCCATTAGTGTCTAACCCATATCTTGCCATAAGTTTCCTCAAAAACACCTCAAAAGCCTCATCAATATTAAATATCTTCCAAACATTTTCAAACTTGACTCTCTATATCCACCCAACCTACCAAAATGACAAAATACTGTTCAGTGAGGACTCACTATTTTTATGACACTCAACAACATGTTTAGGACAACCAACAACATATTTAGGATAGTCATATATTAAGGTTTCTTTTCCAGTTCTCAATGCCTCCAAAATCTTCTAGAGACTTACTAGGGTCTGCCCAATCACTCACCAACTCCAACTACAAAACCAACCAATAGTCAAACTCACAAACACGTGTTCTTGTTAAACTGTCAAACTAGGACAACCACTAGCCAATTAAGAATAGTCAATAGTATGTGCATTTGGATTGCTTCCCCAGCTTAATAATCCTTTTTACCTATCTATGGAACCCTCAAATTATCTCCAAAACCCTCACTTGACCCCTCAAGGTCCTCCAAGACATTCAAACCAACCAAAACTTCCTCTTTTGCACTATTGTTCTAGACTGAGACACAATTTTGTATGAATCCATGCAAAAAAAAGGTAACTAAAATACACATATTTTCCCTCCATTCTACAATTTTTTTGCCCTTGATCACATCGAATAGAGGCTATTTAAGTTTTATAATGCCTAAGCAAACCCTAGGGCAGGGTTTTGATTATTTTTAGTAAAATTACTATAACTTTTTCAAATCGAAATGAAATTCAGTGAGACAAAAGTGAAAATGTAGGGGTTTCACCCCTCTATCATGTCCAATTTATTTTATCATCAAAAGAATAGGTTAAAGCAATGAAAAACATGAAAGACAAAACTATTTTTCTGAAAGAAAAAAAAAAAAAACCAGAAAATGCAGGGAACATCAAGATATTTAATTAATTTTTCTTATTGCATCCACCAATAGGCCATACCCAAATGTGTAAAAGGATTTTATAATTCCTTCCAAGCCTCCAAATAGTTATAACCAACTTTACAAATCATTTTAACAACAAACACATAATTGACCTTACAAACTCAAAACTTGTTTGACAACTCTTTTGTCAATTTTGACAATTTTGCTTCAAATTGCATCTAGAATTAATCTATGACTCCCATGCCCCAATAATGACTCAAATAGGTCCAAATAGGCCACAAATACCCTTAATTATCATAAAAAAACATATTTGACCCATTGACACTCATTTTCAGCACAATGACAAGTTTTGAGAATTTTTGACAATATTGACTATATGACTTCAACATGACTCAAAACACCTTCTAATGACCTCAAAGAAACTTATTAAATAAATAATGGTCATGATTGACCTTAATAAATCACATGAACTTAAAAAACCTTGTGATATTTCATAATTCTTTCTTATGGCATAAAGACCTATTAGGTGCTCCTGCACTATACTCACCGCCTTGAAAACTTTCCAAGTCTCTTGGAACTATTATACCTACAAAACAAATATGATTAGATGCTCCTCCTTGTCCTTGTACTAGTTTCATCTTCACTTTGGGCTTGTACATATAATCCTCTTGAAATTTCATGCTGGCTTGGCTACTTGAATCCTTCATGCTTGCTCTATCAATTTGGATCTGCACCTCTAAACTTTGATTTGCCTTCTTCTATCTGCTTCCAATATATCCTTCAACTTACTCTATGACAAAACAATCTTCACTAAGACTATCTTTTTTCATTTATACCTTTGGTTTAGCATTCATTAGCAAAATCAACAAAATCAAGAAGAAACAACAAGCTCCTTTCACCATTTGCCTCTTACCGTTCCTCCTCATAGCCATTACCAACTTTAACATACTTGGAATCACTGTTAGAATAGTACATACCTACATCACAATGAATATTACCATCCAAATACAACTCAATCCTTTTACATCAACATATCCTCTCTTTTCCATCTCACTTGGAGACCACACACACTCTTTAGCCTTCTCTTGGCCCATCACTATCAACTTTTCATTCTTAGTCTCTTTCCTCATTGAGACCCTCTTCTCATGCTTTACCTGCTCATCTTCACCCTTCATGGTGGCTACAACTTCCAACTCTTTCTCAATCTCATTACCTCTACTTGTCATGCTCTCATATTGGTTTACTTCAACCAAATTCTACTCCATCAAGCCATTCCATTTGGCACTCCTTCTCACTCATGTCCAACTCATTATCCACCGGTATCACTGTATCTTCAGCCTCATAACCCATTGTCAAAGTTGCACCTTTCTGTCCTATTTTTTTCCATCTTCAATGGACACAACACAGTCCCAATCATGATTTTCTTACCATCTTCAATCCCTTCAAGACTTTTTCCTTTGCTTTCATCTTCAATACCTCTATCCCTTACCTTGATCTTACTTTTTATAACCTCCTTGCTAATAGGTTCACTATCCTCTTCGTCAACTATTTGTTGCACCTTGCATTATTGTCCATTTAGTAGACAACTGACCTCTTCCTTTGTGTCTTCACTATCCCAATGCTGCAACTCACTATCTCTTCTCATGTCTTTATCCTCTTTCCTTGTTAAGATCTTTGTTCCAATCTCACATACCCCTGCACTCTTCATGGTTGCCTACTTCAAAATACCATCATCCTTCATTGAAGAAAATCTTACTTGTGCCTCATCTTCATCTTCATGTTCCTCTTGTATTAGGAACTCTCTTCTTCCAATCAACCATATCCTTGCCACCTTAGTTGATGCCTCAATATCCTACAATTAATTCAACAAAAACCTTTCTCCTTCTTTGTCAATAGCATATGTATTCTTCCTACCATCATGTAATGCAAATCTATCAAATTGCCAAACTCTTCCTAAGATCAAATGACAATCCTCAAAAGAAATAAGATCACAAAGTACAGTATCATGATATGAACCAATATTTAAATCCACAAATGCTTGTTCTATAACATCAACCCATTGATCGTCATTCACCCAATTTGCTCTGTAGGGTGTTTCATGAGGTTTTCTTGGAAAATTCAACTTTTTGACCATTTCCACTGAAACTATGTTATCAAATGAACCATTATCAATAATCATCTTATATACCTTGGCATTTAAAATTTGTCCCAAATATGGATTTCCTCTGAGTCATCTCCTTCAACTTGGCATACCTTTCTCTCATTTCTTCATTCTCCTACATGATGGCATCCACTCCTTCAACCTCTCAATCTTCACTTGATTTACTTGCTAGCTTTGATACCACTTTGATGTAGAGCATCCACACCAAAACCACATTAGGGAGATTTATTTCTCCCAATTTGCCTATTCAATAGGTACTAACTCTTCCAAGTCTTCACAAGTCCCTTACTAGAGTATTAACCTACTCACCAAGCTACAATAGCCAAAAACTCACGCAAGCTTCTCAAACCCTTAACCAACCTCAAATGCATATTCCTCCATGAATACTAAACCCTCTTGAACCCATATCTATGCTCCATAGCATTTAAACACCATTTGTCTCTTTTGTACACACAACCAAGGTTTTCCCTAATAGGATTTTCACCTTCCATGAGTATCCAACCCATATCTTGCCATAATGTTCCTCATAAACACCCAAACTCCCTCATCAATATTAAAGGTCTTCCAAAAAAGTTCAAACTTGACACTCCCTACCAATCCAACCTGCCAAAATGACAAAAGAATATTCAATGAGGACTCACTATTTTTAGGACAGTCAACGACATGTTTAGGACAACCAACAACATGTTTAGGACAGTCATATATTAAGGTTTATTTTCCACTTCTCAATGCCTCCAAAGACTTCTAGAGACTCACTAGGGTCTTCCTAATCACTCACAAACTCCAACTACAAAACCAACCAGCATTCAAACTCACAAACACAAGTTCTTGTTAAACTATCAAATGAGGACATGGACTAGCCATTTAAGGACAACCAATAGTATGTGCATTTGGATTGTTTCCCAAAATTGAAAAACCTTTTTCCCCATCTATGGAACCCTCACATGAACCCTCAAGGTCCTCCAAGACATTCAAACCAACCAAAACTTCCTCTTTTAGACTGTTGCCCCAGACTGAGACACAATTTTTAGTCAACTTCTTTCATGTTTTGCACATGCTAAATAATGTATGAATCCCTACAAAGAAAAGGAAATTAAAATACATATATTTTCCCTCCATTCCACAAATTTTTTTCCCTTGATCACATGGAATAGAGGCTATTTACATTTTATAATGCCTCGGCAAACCGTAGGGAAGGGCTTTTATTGTCTTTAGTAAACTTGCTATAACTTTTTCAGATCAAAATAAATTCAGTGAGACAAAAGGGAAAATGTAGGGGATTCACCCCTCTACCATGTACACTTTATTTTATCTTCAAAAGAATAGGTTAAAGAAATGAAAAATATGAAAGACCATTTTTTATAAAAACAAACCAGAAAAATGCAAGGAACACCAAGTTATTTTATTATTTTTCTTATTAGACCCACCAACCAGCCATACCTAAACATGTACAAGGATTTTATAATTCCTTGAAATCCTCCACATAGTTATAACCACCTTTACAACTCATTTTAAAAACAAACAGATAATTACCCTTACAAACTCAAAAGTTGCTTGACAACTCTTTTCTCAATTTTGACAATTTTGCTTCAAATTGCATCTAGACTTAATATATGACTCCCATCCCCCAATAATAACTCAAATAGGTCCAAATAGGCCGCAAATACCCTTACATATCATAAAACAAAATATTTGACCCATTCACTCTCCTTTTCAACATAATGATAACTTTTGACAATAATTGACAATATTGACTATATGACTTCAACATGACTCAAAACAACTTCTAATGACCTCAAAGACACTTATTACATAAATAATGGTCATTATTGACCTTACCACATCACATGAACTAAAAAACCATTATGATATTGCATCATTCTTTTTTATGGCATAAAGACCTATTAGGTACTCCTACACCATACTCTCGGCCTTGAAAACTTTCCAAGTCTCTTGGAACTACTATACATACAAAAAAAATATGATTAGATGCTCCTCCTTATACTTGTACTAGTATCATCTTGAATTTGTTCTTGTACATATCCTCTTCTTGAAGTTTCATGCTCCTTACCTTTCCTCCTCACAGCCATTACCAACTTTACTATGCCTGGAATCACTATTAGAATAGTACATACCTACATAACAATGAATCTTACCATCCAAAGACAACTCACTCCCTTGACATCAGCATATTCTCTCTTTTCCATCTCACTTGGAGACCACACACACTCTTTAGCCTTCTCATGGCCCATCACTATCAAATTTTTAGTCTTAGTCTCTTTCCTCATTGAGACCCTCTTCTCATTCTTTACCTATTCATCTTCACCCTTCATGGTGACTACAACTTCCAGCTCTTTCTCAATCTCATTACCTCTACTTCTCATGCTCTCATCTTGGTTTACTTCAACCAACTTCTCATCCATTACATGCCATTCCATTTGGCACTCCTCACTCATTTCCAACTCATTATCCACCCGTATGACTGTATCTTCACCCTCATAACCCACTGTCATAGTGGCACCTTTCTGTCCTATAACTTTTTCCATTTTTAATGGACACAAAACAGTCCCAATTATGATCTTCTTACCATTTTCAAGCCCTTCAATATTTATTCCCTTACTGCCATCTTCAATACCTCTATCCCTTACCTTGATTTCATTTTTTAGAACCTCCTTGCCAATAGGTTCACTATCCTCTTCATCAACTATCTATTGCAACTTGCATTCTTGTCCATATAGTAGGCAACTCACCTCTTCCTTTGTGTCTTCACTATCCCAATTTTGCAACTCATTGTCTTTTCTCTTCTCCTTATCCTCTTTCCTTGTTAGGATCTCTATTCCAATCTCACATACTTTTGCACTCTTCATGGTTGCCTACTTCAAAACACCATCATCCTTCATTGAAGAAACTCTTACTTGTGCCTCTTATTCATCTCCATGTTCCTCATGTGTTAGGAACTCTCTTCTTTCAATCAACCCTATCCTTGCCACCTTCATTGATACCTCAACATCCTGCAATGGATTCAACACAAACCTTTCTCCTTCTTTGTGAATAGAATATGTATTCTTCCTACCATAATGAAATGCAAATCTATCAAATTTCCAAACTCTTACTAAGATCAAATGACAATCCTTAAAAGGCATAGCATCACAAAGTAGAGTATCATGATATGAACCAATATTGAAATCCACAAATGATTTTTCTCTAACATCAACCAATTGATCATCATTCACCCAATATGCTCTATAGGGTGTTTTATGAGGTTTTCTTGGCAAATTCAAGTTTTCAACCATTTCAATTGAAACTATGTTATCAAATGAACCATTATCAATAACCATCTTACATACCTTACCTTGGCATTTGAAATTTGTCCTGAACATGGATTTCCTTTGAGTCGTCTCCTTCAACTTGGCATAGCTTGCTCTCATTTCTTCAATCTCCTACATGATGGCGTCAACTCCTTCAATCTTTCAATCTTCACTTGATCTACTTGCTATCTTGGATACCACTTTGATGCAGCACATCCACACCAAAACCACATTAAGGAGATTTATTTCTCCCAATTTTCCTATTCAATAGGTACTAACTCTTCCGAGTCTTCACATGTCCCTTACTAAACTTCTAACCTACTCACAAGGCTACAATAGCCCAAAACTCACCCAAGCTTCTCAAACCCTTAACCAAAATCCCACACATATTCATCCATGCATAATCAATGCTTTTGAACCCATATCCATGCTCCATAGAATTTAAACACTATTAGTCTCCTTTGTACTCACACAACCAAGGCTATCCCTAATAGGATTTCCACCTTCCATTAGTATGCAACCCATATCTGTCCATAAGGTTCATCACAAACACCCAAACTCTATAGTCAATTTTAAAGGGATTCCAAATGTGTTCAAAATTGACTCTCTCTACCCACCCAACCTCCCAAAATGACAAAACAATGTTCAATGAGGACTCATTGTTTATAGAACAGTCAACAACATGTTTAGGACAACCAACAACATGTTTAGGACAGTCATATATTAAGGTTTATTTTCCACTTCTCAATTCCTCCAAAGGCTTATAGAGGCTCACTAGGGTCTTCCAAATCACTCACAAACTCTAACTACAAAACCAACTAGCA
This sequence comes from Cryptomeria japonica, assembly GCF_030272615.1. Classification (NCBI taxonomy): domain Eukaryota; kingdom Viridiplantae; phylum Streptophyta; class Pinopsida; order Cupressales; family Cupressaceae; genus Cryptomeria; species Cryptomeria japonica. The sequence goes on along the minus strand of NC_081410.1, from coordinate 252,319,828 downwards.
TTCAAACTCACAAACACAAGTTCTTGTTAAACTATCAAACTAGGACGACCACTAGCCATTTTATGACAATCAATAATATGCGCATTTGGATTATTTACCCAAGTTGACAACCATTTTTACCTATATATGGAACCCTCACATGCTCTCCACAACCCTCACTTGACCCCTCAAGGTCCTCCAAGACATTCAATCCAACCAAAATTTCCTCTTTTACACTGTTGTCCTGGACTAAGACACAATTTTTCAGTGAACTTCCTTCAAGTTTTGCACATGCTAAATAATGTATGAACCCATGCCAAAAAAATGAAACTAAAATAAATATATTTTCCCTCCATTCCACAAATTTTTGGCCCTTGATCACATGGAATGGATGCTATTTACATTTTATAATGCCTCAGCAAACCCTAGGGTAGGGTTTCGATTGTTTTTAGTAAAATTAATATAATTTTTTCAAATCAAAATGAAATTCAATGAGACAAAAGGGAAAATGTAGGGGATTAACCCCTCTAACATTTCCAATTTATTTTTTCCTCAAAATAATAGGATAAAGAAATGAAAAAAATGAAATAGAAGACTATTTTTCTGGAAAAAAAAACTAGAAAATGTAGGGAACATCAAGATATTTTATTGATTTTTTTTATTACATCCACCAAACGGCCATACCCAAATCTGTACAAGGATTTTATAATTACTAAAAAGCCTCAAAACATTTATAACCTCATTAGTAAATTGTTGATGGCCATTAAGGAGGACGACAACCGGCAACTTCTGTCCCCCATCTCTACTAAGGAAGCTCACAGGGCGGTCTTTGCTATGGGAGCTTATAAAACACTGGGCCCAGATGGTTTCCCCCCGGCCTTCTTCCAGGACTTTTGCGATATTGTTAGCTATGATGTTACTAAATCTGTCCAAGATTTCTTCAAAATGGGGAGATTGCTAAAAAATATCAACAACACTTTCATTGTCCTCATCCCCAAGACCACCACTCCTAGCTGCCTGAAGGAGTATCAGCCCATAAGCCTCTACAATACCATTTACAAGATTCTCTCCAAGGTCCTTGTAAACAAAATTAAACCCTTCCTGGAAAAATTTATCAGTCTGTCTCAGAAAGGCTTTTTCCCAGGACGGCAAATTCTGGATGCTGCCATTATAACTCATGAGATAATCCATTCCATGGATAGGAGCAAATTGCCAGGTATGGCCTTTAAACTTGATATATCAAAAGCTTATGACAAGGTTAATTGGGAATTTCTTTTCAAAGTGCTCCTAAAACTGGGATTTAACCAAAAAATGGTGAGTATGATTTGTGAATGTGTTACCACGGTCCAATTCTCACTCCTGATTAATGGGACTCCTAGGGGAGGCTTCAAAGCTGAGAAGGGTATCCGGCAAGGTGACCCCTTATCCCCTTATCTTTTTATCATGATAGCTAAAGTCCTAAATAGAAATGTGACTCATCTAGTCACCAATGGTAGGCTCCAAGGATTCAAAGTGGCCTCCACGCTCCCCCCTACTAATATCCAGTAGTTCATGGATGACACTTTCCTTTTTGGCAGAACTTCTATCATGGAGGCTAAAGGATGGAAGACCCTTCTGGAGGACTACGCCAAGGCATCGGGACAATGCATCAAATATGAGAAGAGTAATCTCTACTTCTTCAACACTCCAAATGACCTCCAACTCAGAATTCTCTCCATCCTTGGATGCAAAATGGCTACTCTCCTAGGGACCTACCTGGGGCTCCCTCTCACAGTCAAGGAAGTCACCCCCACCTTCTAGAACTCTATCTTGGAAAGAATGTAGAAAAATCTTGCGGGATGGAAAGGGAAATTTCTCAATAGTGTGGGGAAGCTCTAGCTCTTTGCAGCCTCCCTACAGGGAATTCTGGTCTACCTCCTCTCCATGTTCAAAATATCAAGGACCATGGGAGAACAACTTGAAAGAATTCAAAAAATCTTTTTATGGATTGGCTTAGAGGAAAAAAAATGCCTGGCTCTGGTCAACTAGGATACTATTTGTTTACCCAAATCTCTGGGAGGTTTGGGTATACGAAAGATCAATGCCCTCAATAAGGCACTAATTGCCAAGGTGGGATGGACCTTGGCTAAAGGGGAGGCGAGCTGGTGCAGCATCATCAAAGCTAAGTATTTGGACCGGGAGCATTTCTTTTAAAAGCTAAATACTACTGACCTTCCCCAAGGCTCTAAATTATGGAACAACATCCTAAAGAATAGAGTGATGGTCAGAGAAGGTCTAAAGTGGCAGCTTGGAGATGGCAAAATGGTGAGATTCTGGGAGGACTTTTGGACGTAGGATAGACTGTTGATCAACACTCGCTTCCATCAAATCAGGAACCATTTCAAGGCTATCCTAAGGGATTATGTTGCGGATTATTTGGTCCCAGGAAATGGCTGGAAGGACTTAGTTCCCATCTACAACAATCAACCAAACCTAGTCCCCCTGGCTCAGGAGTTTCAACTCTTATTGCTGAAAACTAGAATTCCCATGACCATGAATGAAGACAACTTCATCTAGAAAGAGACACAATCGGGCCAGTTCTCGATCAAATCTTCTTACTCTCAGCTCCTAAAACACCCTATGGATGCGAAAGGTTGGAAGAAAGTCTGGAACCCTCAGTTAATTCCCAAAATTAATTTCTTTTGGTGGTTCCTCATGCATGGCAAAACCCTCATGCTTGATAACTTGAAAAAGAGGGGATTCCATCTCCCCAATAGATGCAGCTTATGTAAAATGGATGAGGAATCTATTGAGCACCTTTTTATCCTATGTCCCTTTGCGGCTCACATTTGGTCTATCAGTCTTCAGAAATGTGGTCTGTGTTGGGTCTTCCACAAGAATATAAAATTTTTTGTGTTTGATTGGACCCCCCCTTCCCATCATCCCCTCATCATTCAACTTTGGAAATAAATTCCTCTGCACATCTGCTGGGCTTTGTGGAAGGAGAGAAACAACACAATTTTTAGAGACACTGAGACCCCTCCAGGCTCTGTAGCCCTCACCTGCTTTAAGTTGATGTCTGAGAATCTAGAAGCTACAAATTGGAAAGTCCCCCCTATCCTCCTGATGAGATGGATAAGAAGATCACTGGTGGCTGTAAGCTCCCCCTAGCTTTGATCACTTCAACAACAACACCAAGAAAAAGAGACAAATGACTAGGTGGTCTTCCCCCAAAATTCACTGGTTTAAATTGAATTTTGATGGCTCTGCTCAATGCAATAGTTAGGCTGGTGATGGAGTCATCAGGGATCATCTAGGGAACATGGTTGCAGCCTATACTGGTAACCTCAGTGAAAGTTCAGCCTCTCAAGCTGAGGGAATGGCCCTCCTCTGGAGGCTGAAATTGGCTAACGACATAGGAATAAAGCATCTAGAAATTGAAGGAGACTCTCAAATTATTATTGACTCTATCAAAGGGAATGCTTCAACAGGATGGAGAGTGGAACCCATTCTGAGGGATTTCAGGTGCTTGCTAGTCAAAATGGAGGACTTCACCATAGACCACATCTTCAAAGAAGGAAATAGAGTGGTGGATTCCATGGTGGCTGAAGGAAGGTTGTAGATGGGCTTATGATGCTAGAGGGACCCCAATCTACTACCAATCACTATTAAGGAAATCCTGGATAAGGAAAAATCCTTGTGCCAAGAAAGAACTAACCCTTCTGCCCAATGATGAAGGAAAATGTGTTAATTTTTTCAAATTGGCGCGGAGATCCTACCAATTTCTACCACAAATGAACACATAGAAGAGGTATGCAGAGTCATCACTACCATAGGGGACAAATTTATAAAGAAAGGACTGACATTGGGAATGATTACCATTCAATTATGACTCAGACGGTGCCAACTAGTGATCACAAAGGTGGTGGTGGGGAGCTGTCAACTCACATTGGCTTGAGTAAAGGCTCGCACGCTCTGAGTAGATCTTTGGCCAGTGATATCTATGAGACTTTAAGGGATAATAATCACTATGATTATTACGACCGTTTAACCCAAGTCTGGCACATTTTCCCTAACTATTCCATCTTGAGCTTGCTTCGGCTCTGCATTCTGGCTTTCTGTCATTTTCAAACAGAGAAGCTGGAGGTTTCTAAAATGGGGGGGGGATAGGATCAGACTAGAACCCAACAAAGTTGAGGAGTTCAAAGCCAAACTCGTGGCTTGGTTCGTGTGCATCGAAGGAGGCATTGACAAATTCATGAAGAACATGAAGGGCAACGACAAGAGACTCTCTAAACAATTTGTGTCCTCCTGGGAGGACAAAAGGGTGACTGTGGGGGGAATCTCCTTTGAAATAAATGAAGAGGTCATTGCCCAAGCTATGAGCCTCTCAATGGAGGGCAGAAAATGGAAAAAATAGAGCTGCATTGCAGACTCTACTAGCCTTAACTAGTTTTTCCGCCATGGCGAGAACCCTGTCAAGAGGGCTAGAGGCTTTAATAGAGAGGAACTCCCGCACCCTTGGGATGAAGTTTGCTACATAGTGATGAAGTATTTTACGCTTGAAGGTAGGTATGGTAGTTTCTACTACTACCACCTCCCCTTCCTGAACCATTTGAGGAAAAAAGACCTCATTTCCATTCCATTATTTTTATTGTACTTGATGGATGCTAACATTAAAGATATAGCTAAAGATAAAAAGAAAGGAAAAGACTTTCCTATCCTACACTAGGGCCTCGTGCTCTGCCTTTTCAACTTCCACCTTGCCCTCTGCCCGCCCCATTCCATTTCTGTGTAGAATGTCGGCCCCTCGACCCAACCTCTAGCCATTAATGATTCAAGCCCCCGTTGCATGGAACTTGGCTCCTCTGGTAAGAAATCCAAGAATCACTCCCTGAAGGAGGTTAGAACCCCTAAAAAATTTAAAATCCAAGAAATTGATTCGGACCTGGACATTACCGAAGATGCCAACACGCCCCGTCGCTCTAGAAAATTGGCCTCTAAACCCTCTGATAAATCCCTAAGAGACCCCTCCTCCTCGCATGACATGGGAAACTCCATTCTGACTGATAAAATCCCCTAGGCCCAGCACAAACATTCCCCCCTTTCTGTGAGCTCAAACCATGTTTCCGAAAGCCCGACCGCCTCGATGAGTTTGAAGCTAGCCAATTTCCCTTCCCCAACCTTCAGGATTGAGAAAATGTTGGTTGTTGAAGAGGCCAGTAGTGTGAAGGAAGAAGATCCCAACCTGGCTGAGCTTGAGAAAAAGATAGAAGCCCTCTCTGACAACTTACAGGTGATTACTAGTAGACTGAAGGCGACAGAGTCCAAGATGCATGATGTGTCTAAATTCGCTCTAAATGTCATGAAAAATGCTCTGCTACTACTCTGTGCCTTTTGCAGGATAGCATGGACAAAGGTAAAGGCAAGGAAGATGAGGACTTTAAAGGCCTATTCAAGTTCCTCACTAAGGAATGGGCTAAGAAGCTGCTCCCTAAGAAGAGTCGAGGGAAAAAGAATTAATTTTCTGCATGTGGAGAAGTTTTTTGTCTATGCGGTGTAGTAGGGTGGATAGGTTTAGTTTCGGCTTATGTTTATATTTTAATGCTTATAGCCCTGCATGGCACCAGAAGTATACTCTGACTTGTAGTAAACTCTCGTAAGATGGTTTTTGTTTTTGATAGAGGTAAAAGGTTGCTTTTGTGTTGATTGTTTGTGGACAATGGTCCTTCCATTGTTCTCTTAATTGTACCCATGGGTCAACCCCCTCATTTTTGGCTGCTTTTATTATCAAAAATATTTATAACCACCTTTACAAATCATTTTAACAACAAACACATAATTACCCTTACAAACTCAAAAGTTGCTTGACAACTCTTTTGTCAATTTTGACAATTTTACTTCAAATGGCATCTAGACTTAATCTATGACTCCCATGCCCCAATAATGACTTAAATAGGTCAAAATAGGCCACAAATACCCTTACATATCATAAAAAAACATATTTGACCCAATGACACTCATTTTCAACATAATGACAACTTTTCACAATTTTTTACTATATGACTTCAACATGGCTCAAAACACCTTCTAATGACCTCAAAGACACGTATTGCATCAAGAATGGTCATGATTTACTTAATAAATCACATGAAATAAAAAAAACCTTATGATATTGCATCATACTTTATTAAGGCATAAACACCTATTAGGTGCTCCTGCTCCATACTCTCGGCCTTGACAAATCAAGATGATCTTTTGCACTCTCATATTGCTTAGAGCGAGGTTCATAGCTCTGTCTGACAATTGTAGCTCACTTTTCATGCATATTTACCTTAATTTTAGTAGACTTACCCTAATTCCAGCATTTTCACAATTCAAATTAAAAGAGAGAATCAAATCATAACCTAGTAAATCCAATAAGAATTCTCAGCCCTATCCTTGCTAATTTGAGGCTAGATCTATTAGGTTCAACCATCTTTAATGTATTGGTCCCCAATAAAAATTAGTGGTCTTCTTTTGGTGGAAACCCTAATTTTTCACCATCACACTATGTATCTCTACCTCTCTCTCTCTCTCCCTTTCTCTTTCTATATCTCTCATTCTCTTATAATATATGTCTATCTCTCCCTTTATCCTTTCTACTTCTATCAACTTCTCTCCATCTCTCGCTAGACCACTATATCTATATCTCTCTAGATCTAGATCTTATACACTTCTCTTCCTTCATCTCTCTCACTCTCTCTCTATCCCTCTCCACCTCTCCATATATCACTTCCTATATATTTATAATATTTCCATCTCTCTATCTCTATTTATCTCTCTCCCCCTTTTTCTCTTGTTAAATCTTTCCAACTCTCTCACCCCCTTTATATTTTGAAAGTTATATCTACTCTATATAAAGAGAGATATATAGGAAGAGAAAGAGAGAAAGGTAGAAATAAATAGATAGGTAGGGTGATAGGGAGGGAGAGGTGGGCAGAAATAGAGAGAGAGATAGGGAGGTAAATATAGATAGAGAGAGGGAGAGGGAGAGATATATCATAAAAGAGATAAAGAGTGAATAAAAGAGAGTTGGAGATTACATAATATATAGTGAGAAAGGTTTCAAGGTAAGAGTGAGAGAGAGTGAGGGTGACAAAGAATGTAAGTGATAGTGAGAAAGGTTTAGAGAGAGGGAGAAAGGTAGAGAAAGGGAAAAACAAAGAGAGATAAAGATAAAGAGAAACAAGGACTGTGTGTACACAAGTTAGAGAGAGAGGAGTACAAAGATATAAAAAGAGGGAGTGATGGGGAGAGATGGAGAGAGAGAGAGAGAGATAGGGATAGAAAGAGAAAGAGATGGGGATAAAGAGGGGAGATATATAAATAGATATAACTTAAAAAATATAGAGAGGATGAGAGACAAGGAGAGATGGAAGGAGAGAGAAATAGAGATAGAAAGAGGGAGACAATGAGAGAGAGGGAGATAGAGAGAAAGATAAAGATATAGGGTTTAATATAGATAGATAGGTAGAGATAGATATAGAGGGATTAGGAGTGCATATGATAGATACAGATATAGATACAAAGGGATAAATAGGGAGTGTGTGTCTTTATGAGTGAGTGAGAGAGAGATAGAGATAGAGATAGAGATAGGGAGGGAGAAATAGGAAATTTGGGTGTGAGTGAGAGAGATATGGAGATAGATATAGAGAGGGAGAAAGATACATATAAATAGATATAGAGGGGGGTAAGGGAAAAAAATAAAAATGATAGATTAGAGATATAAAAAGAGGGAGAAATAGGGGAGAGGGAAAGAGGGATAGAAATATGGGGAGATAGAGAGATAGATTCAATGAAGGATAGAGGGGAAAAAGAGAAAGATAAAATGAGAGGTAATAAGATATAGATAGGGTTTAGAGATACATATGGAGATAGAATATCTCTCTCCCATTGTCTTCCACTATCTATATCTATTTCTCATGCTCCCTATTTATCTCTCCTTCCATCTCTTCCCCTCTCTTTCTCTCACCCTCTCTATATTTCTCTCTCCTTTCTATCCCTATCTATATCTCATCTCTCCTTTAATTCTATATCCTTCCACATCTTTCCATATATGTGTGTGTGTGTGTGTATGTATGTATGTAATTGTATGTGTATATGTATATATATGTGTATGTGTATGTGTATGTGTATGTGTATGTGTATGTGTATGTGTATGTGTATGTGTATGTGTATGTATATGTGTATATACACACACATATATATACATACATACATACATACATACATACATATACATATGTACTTATATATACATATACATACATATATACATACATATATACATGTATATGTATATATGTATATATATGTATATGTATGTATATATATATATACATATACATATACATGCATACATACATACATATACATATGTACCTATATATACATATATATACATATATACATACATATATACATGTATATGTATATATGTATATATATATATGTATATGTATGTATGTATCTATACATATATACATATAGATACATACAAACATACATATACATATATATATACATATATACATATACATGTATATATGTATGTATATATGTATATATATGTATATATGCATACATGTATGTATATATGTACATACATGTATGCATATATACATGTATATATGTATATATATACATATATATACACATATATGTATATACATATATATACATATATATACATATATGTGTATATATATGTATATATATACATGTGTGTGTGTATATATGTATATATGCATATATGCATATGTATATACATATATATATGTATATATACATATATGAATATATACATACATATATGTATAAATGTATATATATACATGTATATATATCCCATTTCCTATCTACATATCATTATCCCCACATCTCTCTCTCTCATTCACTTTGTCTATCTTGTATGATATATCTATCTCCCTATTTCTCTCCCCCTCTAATTATTTTCTCTATCTCACTCCCTATCTTTCTCTATCTATCTATATTTCCCCCCCCTCTCTCTCTCTCTCTCTCTCTCTCTCTCTCTCTCTCTCTCTCTCTCTCTCCCTTTTTCTTCGTGTATATCACTATCTATATCTTTTTTTCTTCTAATATATTTATATATCTCCATCTATCTGTCCCTCTCTCCATATTAAGTTGTCTACCTTTGGTTATCTCTATTTTTATATCTCTTTCTCTCTCCCTAGTATAGGAGCACTCAGACACATTTGTAATCAACACCAACCAAAAATATCTTTTTTTTAATATTTTCCTAATTTTGGTTTGTTTTGTTTTCATTTGTTTTGCAAAGTTATATATATATACATATGTATATATGCATACATGTATGTATATATATACATATATACATATATATATATATGTATATATGTATATATGTATATATAGAGATATACATGTATATGTATGTATATAGATATACATGTATATATATGTATATATATGTATCCCATTTCCTATCTACATATCATTATCCCCACCTCTCTCTCTCATTCACTTTGTCTATCTTGTATGATATATCTATCTCTCTATTTATCTCCCCCTCTATTTATTTTCTCTATCTCACTCCCTATCTTTCTCTATCTATCTATATTTCCCTCTATCTATATCACTCTCTCTAACCTCTCTCTCTCTCTCTCTCTCTCTCTCTCTCTCTCTCATCTCTTTATCTCTACCTCTCTCTCCCTTTTTCTTCTTGTATATCTCTATCTATATCTCTTTCTCTTCTAATATATTTATATATCTCCATCTATCTATCCCTCTCTCCATATTACGTTGTCTACCTTTGGTTCTCTCTATTTTTATGTCTCTTTCTCTCTCCCTAGTATAGGAGCACTCAGGCATATTTGCAATCAACACCAACCAAAAATTTCTTTTATTTTTTTTTATTTTCCTAATTTTGGATTGTTTAGTTTTCATTTGTTTTGCAAAGTTATGCCTCAAGGAAATGTTGTCTCATGAAAAGCAAAGATAGAAAAATATATTAAGCAAATGTATTTCATTGGTGTAAAGCCAATATCCATAATCCTATTGCCGTCCTTGCAACCTATGAGAGCTAAAAATAAGGTACAAATATCTATCAAATATTAATTGAAACTAGATACTTAAAGTGCCTTAATGGATATATAATCATATATGGAAGTATAGGCAGGCACGTGAGCTTTTGAGAAAATGATGTCCTCTCGTGGAATGAAATTCTTATGCACAAATTGGACTAATTGTTAAAGCTTGAGAAGATTTTGTTGGTATTTTGGATATGTTGATATGGTTTTGTCATTGATGTCAACACTTGTCAACCTTATTAGCACTTGGAGATCTTTGGTTATGTTCACCGGCAAGTCAAGTGACTTATGCAAAGTCACCGGTATTTGGTTTACCGACAGGTTATATTGTTCATCAGCACTTGGAATGACTTGGATACTACTTGGTTATGTCGAAGACATTATTTGATCACTTGGTTTTGGCAATTTGGTTATTGGTCTATTTGGGTTTGCATATTTGTTGTTACCTACAAATAGGTCCAGGTTATGCACCACCAAGCATATCTATTCTAGATCAGCACGACACATTATGGAGAAGATTTGTTATTATTGTAATGGATTGAGCCGACATGATGCATCGATTATTGATTCATTTATAATTGATTTTATTGTAATATCTTTTAGTGAGCCAACCTATTCAATTGGTCTTAGGTTATGGTATAAATGTAAGATCTCATTTGTGAGATTGAGATAAGAAAAAGGATTGTAATAAGGTATATGCGGAAATAAGCAGAGTTATACAAGCAAAAATCATTTGAAGATTGAAGGAAGGTATTTGAAGAAGGCATATCATAACTAAACCGGTACTGAATCCAGCATATGAAGATGTTATTTTAAGCAGTACATTATCATTGGATTTAGCCATCCAATTGTAGTCAGTGTGACTCCCATTTTATGATTGAGCAGTGAGCTCTAGGCAGCTGGCCTTTCTGCATGTGCAAACTCCATATTGCACACACATACTATCTTCAGTAGTATCATTTGATTGTGGGTAAGGCTTCCCACCGTGGTTTTTCCCCTTACAAATATTTGTGTTATGTGTTGTGGATGTTATTGTCTTTCTGTTTCATGCATTAATCTTTATCGATACTGCAATTAACTGATAAAACTGTCTACCGGCATAAAGTTTGGTTTATCAACATTAAGCATTCATTTTTGGTTAAGTTAATTTTGGTTGAATTTATTGGAAAACTAATTCACACCCCCCCCTCTCAGTTGTCTCTAGGACCTAACAATTCATATCAGAGCCTAGTCCTCTTTTTGTAGAAGTTTAACAACTTAAGGAGATCCAATGTCTTCTAACTATTTCAAGAAGGACAGTCTGAAACTTGATGAAACTAACTATGGCATATGGAAGATCAGGATGGAGAAACATTTGAATTTCATTGGAAAGGACATATGGGATGTTACAAAGAATGGTTATACTACTCCTACTCAAGGTCAACCTAACCCACCTAACTTGGCTAAAGATGAAGAAAATGATTGCAAAGCAAGAGAAGCACTTTTGAGCACATTGTCAGATCAACAAGTCATGGGATTATTAGATAGATCTACTGCTAAATCTATTCAGGACAAATTGGAAACATTGAATGAAGGAGATGTTGGTATTTTGGTATGGTTTTGTCATTGATGTCAACACCTACTGAAAACAAGCACTTTGGATCCAACAACATTCACCGACAAGCAAGTAAACTGTGCAACAGTTACTGGTATATGGTTCTGTTCAATATATACTTCAATAATCAAGATGTCATCATTAGTTATTTTGTCATCTATAGTCATAGGTGGATAAATATATTTTAAAGATTGGTTTTACTAAAAGAAATGCAGATAGCAATTTATATTACAAAATCTTTTACTCCGATATTTGATGAGGAAGCTACTTCTCAGGGGAGTAGTTGGTATTTTGTATGAAATTTTGTAGCTTTGGCATTTGATGTCAAAGGGGGAGAGATATCTATGGAAAAACACATTATCTTTTTGGGGAGAGATTTTGAAAAACACATTTGAGGAGAGATTGGTATTGAAAATAAATCTTTGGATAAACTCATGTTGCTCCCGGGGGAGAGATTGTTGTTTAAGGGAGATTGATTGGTTTTTGATATTTGGCATTTCTGTTTTGGCACTTTGATGGTTTTTCCATCTTGTGTTGCCATCAATGCCAAAAGGGGAGATTTTTGGTATTTTGGTATGGTTTTGTCATTGATGTCAACACCTACTGAAAACAAGCACTTTGGATCCAGCAACATTCACCAGCAAGCAAGTAAACTGTGCAACAGTTACTGGTATATGGTTCACCGATAGGATATAATGTTCACCGGCACCTGGAATGATATGGAAGACACTTGGTAATGTCTAAGACATCATGTGGACACTTTGTTGTGAAGAATCAATCATTGGTATATTCATATTTGCATATTTGCTTTTACCAGCAAATAGGTCCAGGTTATCTAGGGTTACACCGGTAGGTTTATCTTTTCCAGATCAACATGGCATGCTATGGAGATGATTTATTATTGTTGTAAATGCATTAAGCCAACATGTTTAATCAATTATTGCATCGGATGTTATATTGTATGTAAAATGTTTTTTATTGTAATATCTTGTAGAGCTGACCTACTAAAATTGGTCTTAGGGTATGGTATAAATGTAAGATCTTATTTGTAAAGATCAAGTGTGGAATGCAAAAAAGAATTATGTGAAGATATATGCGAGATCAAGCAGAGGAATACACAAAGACATCATTTGAAGGTGAAGTTAGGTTTTTGTAGAAGCATATCAGCATTACACTGGTACTGAATCCAGCATATGAAGATGCTATTTTGTGCAGTACATTTTTATTGGATTTAACCATCCAACTATAGTCAGTGTGACTCCCATTTTGTGATTGAGCAGTGAGCTCTAGGCTATTGGCCTTTCTGCATGTGCAGACCCCATTTATGTACACTTACTATCTGCAGTAGTATCATCTGATTGTGGGTAAGGTTTCCCACCATGGTTTTTCCCCTTACAGAGTTTCCACATACAAATATTGGTGTTATGTGTTGTGGAAGACTTTATGTTTATGTTTCATGCATTAATCCTTACTGGTATAGCAATTTACTGTTAACACTGTCTACCGACATACTTAACTAGTTTACTGGTATTAAGCATTAAGTTGGTTAATTGGTTTTTGGTTTGAATTTATTAGACAAATGATTCAGCCCCCCCCCCTCTCAGTTGTCTCCGAGACCTAACAGGATATTCCACAGTCAAAATTGCAAAACTTGAATGCTTCCGGGTCAGGTATGAAAATTTGAAAAATGGAAGAAGATGAAAGAATTTATGCTTTTATGGAAAGAGTAAATGAAATTGTTTTGGGCATACAATGTTGTGGAGGAACATTAATGGAATATGAGATTGTTTCTAAAGTTTTAAGAGCTTTGCCACCGTCATTTAAAATGACAATTATTGCTATAAATGAATTGAGAACAATGCCTAATGCATCAGTATCTAGAGACACCTTGGTTGGAAAACTTTCCGCTTTTGAACTTGAGGAATTTGGTCATGTTGCTACTATTAAGACAGATCTAGCTTTCAAAGCATCATCATCTGAGAAATATTATTAGAAATCCTTTTATGCAAGAGAACTTGAAGATATTAGGAAGGAGAATGAAGAACTAGAAGAGCTTGAAGCATTATTTGCAAGAAAAATGCCTAAAGGTCCAATTGGAAGTATGAAGGTAAAGCACCCTTTAAATGTTTTAACTGTAATAAGATTGGTCATATGGCTTCTAGATGTCCTAATAGACATGCAATACTAAGAGAAGAAGCTAAAAGAACATATAAGCCTAACCTTGATTATCAGAGATACAAGTTTAAGAAAATAAGAGACAAATCTTGTTATTATGTTGATGAAGGAGTCACTGATGATTCTGATGAGGATCCGACAGACAATGGATGGGCTTTTGTTGCTATAACGGAAGATCAACTGACACCTACTGTTCAACTGGTAGAGCAGGCTCTGGCAGCTAAAATTGAAGATAAGGATGAATGGATCATTGATTCAGGATGTTCACATCATATGACTAGTGATAAGAGTAAATTCTTAACCTTTCAGGATTACAATGGAGGTCTAGCTAGATTTGGAGATGATAAAGCTTGTATGATCAAAGGAAAAGGAACTATATCTTTTGATGGTAAGCACAATACTGATATGTTAGGCCCAATATGGAAAGCTAATATACTGAGAGGGGAGGGGTGAATCAGTACTTCAAATCTTTTCTTCAACAATAACTTTACTATTAAGCATAAACCAAAAACTGGTGTAACATAATATAATGCTAAAACAAATAAATAAAAATCATACATGATTCACTCCATAACACATATATTTTGGTTACATAGAAACTCCTTGTTAGAGAGAAAAACTGTGGTGGGAATGGCACCCACAACTTCACTACTGCAATAATAAAGGTTGCTCGGTTAGAGCTACATGTTTAGCTATTTCTGATAGCTTACCCTGTTAGGAGTATCAAGATCTTTAGATATGCCTTGCTAAAGGATTTTATAACACTTATTCTAAATGATGCACCTGGTTAAAGGCTTTACAATTTATAGACTTTGTTAGAGTCTTTTACCCTATTAAAGGTTCATCTTACAACTCAAAATATTACAATCAAAATCTTACAAAAATTTCTGCAACTTCACATGTGAAATGTTATAGCAGATTCTATGTTCTCAAAATGAAATTACCTTGCTTATAGCATACCTCGGTAAACCATAAATTAACTCGGTAAACCTTTCTGTTTACTCTGTTCCTTGACTATTCTCTGAAATCCTTCTCGGTGACCTCTGTGTATCTCTGTCAATCAGAACAGTCATAACACTCAGTGCCTTCCCATGATTTTTCTTTTCACATATGTCTTGCTTCACACACACATATTTGATCCTCAATTCATGCTGTATAAATAGATCTCTTGTAATGGTGATCTTGTTCATGCTTCGATCTTACAAACATGATTGATTAAATGAATAACCATAAAAAATTATTTCATTGGATAGATGTCCTCAAAATCATATAAAATCTATAAGTGCAATTTCCAAAGTGTTAACGGTTTCTTGTTCCTCAATCTTTGTAACACGTTTCCCATATGTGTCTAGGTTCAATGAATCTAGAAACACATTTCACTCGGTGTGTATTAACTTGGTATACCATCTTTGCTACTCGATAGTCATAGAACATTACTCGGTAGACAATTCAGTGTATACTAAACTTTGTGACTTCTAACTTCTATAACTGACTGCTCTGTGCTTACCGACTAGAGTATATAGAATGACTTTGGACATAAAACTAATGACAACTTAGTAAATAGTAACAATCTCCCTTTTTGACATTAGTTTTGAAATGTTTGACAAAACTTCTTTCAAAGTCATAACTCAAAAAATCTATATACTTACAAAATTTGACTAAACTGACAGTATATACAATTGTCAATAAAATAGTATACTCAGATATACTCCCCTTATCAATATATTGTACATAACTCTAATTATGCATGCGCTGTGATCAATATTATGTATTCACTACTCGGTTCATTGCTCCCCCTATCAAAATTATTTGTATACTCGAATATGTTGATCTTCTCAGTATACTCCTCTTGTATACACTATACTCCCCCTTTTTGACAAACATCAAAACTAGTTACCATTCGGTGGAGGCAACTTGTCAAAAATGGATTTATACTTTGTTCTTGCATCAGTGAGAGCGGCAGAGAGTGCATCCTTGACACTATCCATGAGTGAATTATGAGCTGTAATATCAGCTAACAATGAAATCAGACCATCTAAAGTGCTTCCCTCTGGCTGAGTGGATAAGGAGGTAGCCTTGTTGATTTGTTCCTGGATGGAGGACAAGTGTGGAATGAATAAGGTTTGAAGAGTCATAATGTCCATCCTTATTTTGTGCTCTTCATTCCTAAGTTCCAATTGTTGAGCCATGAGCGTTTGTAACTTGGTATAGAAATTCTGAATAGAATTTGGCTCAGTGGTCAATTTACTGGAGAGATTAGTGATCTCTTTCTCAATCACTTCTATTTTATTCTTGATATCTTTAATGAATAAAGAAAATGTACAGAGTTTTTGAAATAAATAAAGAATGTGCTTGAGTTGAGGGGACAACTTAGCAATAAATTTAACAAGTTTTACTCTACCGATAGCAATGGCTTTCTGTACCTCTTCAATCATTTTTTCAGTGAGCTCTTTGTCCTTCAATTTGCTCAGGTATTCAGATGCGTCTACTCTAGATGTCTCAATCTTATTGAGGAGTTCATCTAGTTGAATATGGATGGCTGCATCTTTTGTCACTGTAGCTTCCAGTAGCATTTCTATTAATAGTGCTTTGACCTTCTGAAGTACTCTGTTTTTCTTTTGTGTAGCCATTTGTTTCTCTTGTTTGGCTTTGGCTTTGCATAGTTCACCGAATTCAATAAGTGCTTGCCCTTTTAATTTGGATATGTCTACATTCAGCAACATAATTGGTTTTGGCAAATCTAACTTGAAACTATGCTTTTTCATTTTCTTTTCTTTAGAGGAGGAGGCTTTCACTGGTTGAACTAATACAATGGCTTGGGATGCTTGTTCACCCTCAGTAGGTTGCTCAGTAGAGGCAACACTTTTGTCAATTTCTTTAGCTTTAGATGTAGCCTTCGGTGAATCCTTTCTTGGGGTCTCAGTTGTAACATTGTCAGTACTTGAAGGGGCTTGAGAAGTAGCTTCTCCTTCTCTAGACTGGTGACCCTCTTTTCCTTGTTCAGTATCCTGAGGTGGCTCGGTTGAAACATGTTGACTTACTGGAGGATAGGACTTGACTTGTTCCAAAACTGACTCACTTGATACCAGTTTGGCATAAGCATTCCCTTCTATCATTTCTTGTTCTTGTACCTCGGTATCCATGACATCCTCATCAGGTTGTATAGTTTCAACGGGATCTTGCTCAGTGATATCCACTATTTCAACTTCACCTTGCTCAATAGTACTCTTGATTCAAAATATTTCTTTCCATTGTTCTTTTGTCTCCTTCTCTACATCAAGATAGAGGCCATTCATCAATTTCAGGGCTCTTTTCTTGACTAGGAAGTTAGTCTGGTAGTTTTTCAGATTATCACTTACTTCATCTACCGACATGTCTGGAAAGAGATGTACCAGACTTCTTTCTCTTATCTGTTTTTCCGAGTCCATGGCATATTTCCACCTGTTATCAATATGTAAATACAATTCTTTTGGAAGAGAATTAGTTACTTCCAATGGGACCAATCAGAATTTCAGAAGAGTGCAGATTATAGCTTCTTCTATTTGTCTTTTTTATGCATCAGATCTGGAGTCATATTTTACATATGTAAATGCTCCAAATCCACCATATTGATTCAGACTTTTGCAAAAATTATCAACACTATATACATCTTTCTTTTTACTCTTAACAATCTGAAATTTACTTATGTCTTTAGATTTGGTATCACTGGACTCTTTATTCAAAATGAGTCTCCGAGTATATTTCTTATAAGTTTTTGTTACCTTTGGAACTACAACATTTTTTTGTTTCTTGCTCGGTGACACTGCAGATGATCTAGTGTTTGGGCGCTTTACTGAAGGAGTCGGTGATACCTGTGATGTATCCTATTTCTTCCTTTTCAAAATTTTCCTTTTTGGCAACTCGGTGCTCAATGTAATAGCTGCTTCTTGGGCTTTAGATTCCTCCTCGGTGATGACTTGAATGCTCTTGACAGGAGTGGAGGAAGAACCTTCTCCAAATTTCTCCATTAATGCTTTAATCATTTTTGTTGCTTTCCTTGTAGCCTTTTGTACGTTAATGCTCATTTTGACTTTCTCCTTAACTTCTTCATATGTACCTTATCTGATCTTGGTAGCATGCCTTGGCAGTGCAAGAAAGACATCTATCTGCTACTGTGTAATGTCAAAATCAATCTCATAACCCATAGGTGGAAAAGATTGAGTTCTCGGTTCTACCGCATTGACATAGCAGTAGTTGGTCTCCACTTCAAAACATATATTGTCCTTATATTTTTCCACTAACTGGGGTGGTATCTTGTGCCTGTTATGCATCTTTTCCTGAAACTTGCTAAAATAATCATCCATAATCTCATTGAAGTTATCACCTAGTTGTTTGATGAAGCCATTGATTTGATGGGCGATTGGTCGGTGTAGCTCCCAAAGTACATTACTGACTAATGGAAAGAATTTCTCAAAATAGAAAAACATTCATACCAAAAGTGATCCAAACTTCAGTGTGTTTGCCGAGTTGTTCTTCTTCGACTTCCTTATGGTGTTGAGATTTTCAAATAGATTTTTCAACAACACTTTTTATAGATCAATCTTCATACCTTTCTTCACAATTTTATAGGCTAAATCAATAGCAACACAAGGTACACTATTTTCCCTTGCCAATTGAAAGAAACAATAACCTATGACTCTAATTGCAAACTTCAGCTCTCCATCTATGACATTGTTTAGTTTCAGACCTCTGCAATCAGATTCAACTCTAGTTAAAGTGATCAATTCCTTCTATGAAATCATTTTCTGAGCTCCGACATGGTCAAAAATAGGGTAACCAGTGATCAAGTGGATGATTTCCTTGGTGATCTTGAATGGTTGCTCCTCTAACCACATAAAGTCATCATGGACTCTGCTGAAAACAAATTTAACCCACTCGGGGTTTGAAGACTCACGGGTAGGTTAGGGCTTCGGTCAATCCCTTGACTTTAATATGTTCAAACTTGCTATCCAATTTTCCATTGGTACACAATTCATCATATGTGTCCTTGATCTCTGTGTGACCTAGTTCCTCAACATGACACTTAGTGAAGAATCTGACATCCTCAACTAATAAAACCTTATCCGAAATGAGTGAAAATGTATTTTTATCATTCGGTTCAAATGCTACTTTGGGAGGTAGTGAGTATTTTAGTGAGGGCTTCTCAATGTTCTCAACAACAATGGGTTTCTAAATCTTAGGAGCCATTTCAAAATTTGGATAATTACTAACGAAAGAGCCTTAGGGTTTGAAAACTTTTAACCAACAGACGCTTTCCACTTAGTAAATATAAAACAGATATTCACAACTGATATGATTGGTTAACTTGCTTGACAATGCGTTGTGATTGATATAAATACCTTGAATTTCGCTTCAAAAGAGATTTGATCGCCTTTGAATTTCTTTGCTTTGCTTTCTGAAAACTTGGTAAGTGTAAAATGACCACGCAAAAGCTTTAAGTACACATTTTACCTTATCGGGCTTCATGCAGTTAGGTTAGAAAACATTAAATGCACTCGGTTCCACTAAACCGATTTACCTTCCTTTTTATGCTTTTACCGAGTAGCCAGACTTCTTGCATTTACTGACTTGATAGGCTTCCAAAAGTCTTGATAAAATTTCAAACTTGCTAATGCATCTTAGCTATGTAGATTTTGAATTAAGTACATGATAAAATAGGAACTGTTAAGATTTAACCTTGAGAGAATGCAGTCCCTTCATACCTTTACCAATTAATTTGGAATAGATGCACCTAACTCGGTAGGTAAGGTGCTTTCTTTATTTGACACAATTTCCCTCTTTTTCCAAATCATCTAGAATTTGCTTTTTATTTCTTCAATATCTCCTCTAGGTTGATCTCTGCAATCTCTAGCCAAGTGTCCAACTTTGTGACAATGAAAACATGCTATACCAGGATTTCTCCATGATCTTCAGTTGTTCACTCCAAACCTTATAAAGCAGTTGGCACTTATATGTCCATATCTTCCACAACATTCACACCATATCCTTGTATTATAATCCCATGGTACTATAGTATACTATCAGTTAAGATCTATGTGAGTTCGGTAGCCTCTAGTATTTGCTCGGTGTGCAAACCACATATAGTTCTTCTTCTTAAACCAACACTTCTTGGTACTGTGTCCATATCTATTGTAGTTTTTACAAAACCCTTTGAATTTTGCCTTCTGATAATTGCTAGCAGACTTTGTCCTACAGTGGTTAGATGTGTGACCATATTTATTGCAATTGTAATAATAACCATTGGACCTAGTGACATTCGGTTGCTTACCTTTTCTGATTTGGCACATGTTGGCAGTATGTCCTTGTTTTCCATAGTAGTTGCAAATAGGCTTCTTTTCTTTGATGTTCTTCTTGTTTCCAACTTGCTTTGATGATTCTCCTCTCTTTCTAGTGTGGATTCCCTTCTCGGTAGAGTCTTTTACTTTGTAACCGAGTCCTGCAACTTTGTTGGGTCTTTTTGTATTCAGTTGCTCATCCAACATCTTTGATGCTTCATAACTCTTCTTCAGTGTTTCTTTGGATTCTTCTCTATTTCAAGTTCATTGGTCAACCTTGATACTTCAAGTTTCAATGCTTGATTCTCATCATCTTTCAGATTTGCTTCATGATGTGCATAACCCAAATGATCTGACAGATTTTGTTGAATTCCAGTCAGTCTTGTGATTTCAACATTCTTTTCAGATACTAATGCTTCAAGTTGTTGTTTTTCTCTTTCTAGATCTCTTAATTTATCCTCGACTGTCCTCAATGCATCAAGATTTTCAGTCATCTGTGTGCTGAAATGTTCATGTTCTCTTTTCATTTCTTTTAGCTGATCAGTCAGTGCTTTGTTATTTTCTTTCAATGCTCCAATCATTTCTTCAGTCTCTTCAGATATACTATTCTCAGATGATGTCTCAATTTGTCCCACTAGCTCTTGAGAGTCCTGCAGATCATCAAACAATCTTCTTCTAACTTTCAAAGATTTTTGCAATTGTTTCTGCATGTCAGCAATCACTTGATTAGCATGATCCAATTCATTTTGAAGATTCACAATTCTCCGAGATTGTTTGTAGCCTTCCATTGATAAGATCTTTCTCTGTAGGCAGTTAAACCCTTTTCGAAGATTAAAGCTCTAATACCAATTGTTAGGCCCAATATGGAAAGCTAATGTACTGAGAGGGGAGGGGTGAATCAGTAATTCAAAACTTTTCTTCAACAATAACTTTACTGTTAAGCATAAACCGAAAACTACTGTAACATAATATAATGCTAAAACAATTAAATAACAATCATACATGATTCACTCCATAACACATATATTTTGGTTATGCAAAAACTCCTTGTTAGAGAGAAAAACTGTGGTGGGGATGGCACCCACAACTTCACTACTGCAATAATAAAGGTTGCTCAGTTAGAGCTACATGTTTAGTTATTTCTGATATCTTACCTTGTTAGGAGTATCAAGATCTTTAGGTCTACCTTGCTAAAGGATTTTACAACACTTATTCTAAATGTTGCACTTGGTTAAAGGCTTTACAATTTATAGACTTTGTTAGTCTTTTACCCTGTTAAAGGTTTCTCTTACAACTCAAAATATTATAATGAAAATCTTACAAAATATCTGCAACTTCACATCTGAAATGTTATAGCAGATTCTATGTACTGAAAATGAAATTATCTTGCTTATAGCATACCTCAGTAAACCATAAATTAACTCAATAAACCTTTCTGTTTACTTTGTTCCTTGACTATTCTCTAAAATCCTTCTCGGTGACCTCTGTGTATCTCAATCAATCATAATAGTCATAACACTCAGTGCTTTCCCATGATTTTGCTTTTCACATATGTATTGCTTCACACACACATATTTGATCCTTAATTCATGTTGTATAAATAGATCTCTTGTAATGGTGATCTTGTTCATGCTTCGATATTACAAACATGATTCATTAAATGAATAACCATACAAAATTATTTCATTGGATAGATGTCCTCAAAATCATATAAAATCTATAAGTGCAATTTCCAAAGTGTTAACGGTTTCTTGTTCCTTGATCTTTGTAACACGTTTCCCATATGTGTCTAGGTTCAATGAATCTAGTAACACATTTCACTCGGTGTGTATTAACTCAGTATACCATCTTTGTTGCTCGGTAGTCATAGAATGTTACTCGGTAGACAACTCGATGTATACTAAACTTTGTGACTTGTAACTTTTGTAACCGGCTGCTCTGTGCTTACCGACTGAATATTTCGGAAGTAATAACCAACTAGAGTATATAGAATGACTTTGGACATAAAACTAATGGCAAATTAGTAAATAGTAACATGATAATGTTTACTATGTTGAAGGTTTGAACCATAATCTTTTGAGTGTTGTTCAACTAGTTGAAAAAGGTTTTCAGTTACAATTCAATAATGGTAAATGCAAAATCTTAAACAGAACTGGTTTGAAAATTGCAACTGGTAATCAGATTAGAGGTGATATCTTTCATTTGAACAACAATGAGAAAGCATGTTTGATTGCACATATTGATGAAAGTTGGCTATGTCATAAGAGACTTTTTCATGTAAATTTTGATTGCATTGTGAAAATTAGTACAACTAAGGCAGTAAGAGATTTACCTAAGATTGTTAAACCTCACAATCTGGTATGTAAGGAATGTCAATTTGGAAAACAAGTTAGAGAAACTTTCAAGAGTATTCCAGAGAAGTCTAACAATGTTCTTGATATAATTCATACTGATTTATGTGATCTAACAAGAACTAGAAGTATACAAGGAGATAGGTATTTTATGCTAATCATTGATGACTATTCTAGAATGTGTTGGGTTACTTTTCTCAGGGAGAAATCTAAAGCATTTGGGAAATTCAAACTATTCAAAGTGATGGTAGAGAATGAAATCAGCAAGAAAATCAAATGTTTGAGATCAGATCAAGGAGCTAAATTCACATCTAAGGCATTTAATACATTCTGTGAAGTGAATGGGATCAGAAGGCAGTTATCAGCACCCTAGACACCCCAGCAAAATGGAGTTGTTGAAAGGAAAAATAGAACTATCTTGGATGCAGCCATAAGTATGATATCAGAAGCAAATCTACCTCATATATACTAGAGAGAAGCAGTCAATACAGCTGTTTATACATTCAACAGAGTTCACATCAAAGGTGAAACCGATAAGACCCCTCATGAACTATGGTTTGGAAATACTCCTACTCTTAAATATTTCAGAATATTTGGAAGTAAGTGCTATATTAGAAGAGATGAGTATATTGGCAAATTTGATCCTAGAAGTGATGAAGGGATATTTCTTGGTTATTCATCTAAGAGCAAGGCATATAGATGTTTTAACAAGAGATTGTAGAAAATTGTTGAGAACGCAAATGTGAAGATTGATGAACAGTTTAGAGGAAATTCAAGGTACATGGACTCTGAACCAACAATAGAGATAATCACAAATGAACCTACTATGAGTTCACCAGTACAAAATGGTGATCGAGTTACACTGGCATCATCTGAGGATTCAATAGTTACTGAAGAACAACAAGAAGTAAAAACACCTTGGTATGTAAGATTGAATCACTTTGAAGATCAGATAATTGGAAAGAAATTTCAAGGAGTTGTGACTAGAGGAAGATTGGCAAGTGAAGAGGTATGTCTTATTTCTCAAATTGAACCTACATCAATTAATGAGGCATGTGAAGATAACTATTGGATTAAAGCTATGGAAGATGAATTGGAACAAATTGAAAGGAATAACACTTGATCATTAGTTCCTTGGCCTAAAGATAAAAATGTAATTGGAACTAAATGGGTTTTCAAAAATAAACTTAATGAAGATGGCAAGGTAATCAGAAACAAAGAAAGATTAGTGTGTAAGGGATATTCACAGAAAGAAGGAATTGATTACAATGAAACCTTTGCCCTGATAGCTAGAATTGAGGCAGTCAGACTTTGATTGGCTTTTGCAGCACACAAGAACTATAAAGTATATCAAATGGATGTTAAATGTGCATTTCTAAATGGAGATCTTGAAGAAGAAGTTTATATTGAACAACCTGATGGATTTTCTTTGACTTATAACAAAGATATGGTTTGCAGCTTAGGGAAAGTTTTATATATTTATATGGACTAAAACAAGCTCCTAGAGCTTGGTATGCTAGATTGGACAAATATATTTTAAATCTCAGATGCACTAAAGGTAATGCTAACAACAATCTATACTAAAAAGTGACTAATGATGACATCTTGGTTATTGAAGTTTTTGTTGATGATATAATCTTTGGAGGAGAAGATGGATTGTGTAAAGACTTTTTTAACAAAATGCAGCAAGAATTTGAAATGTCTATGATTGGAGAGATAAAATTCTTTTTAGGATTGCAAATTTCACAGACTGATAAAGGTATATTCCTATGTCAATCTAAGTACTTGAAGGAATTACTAAAGAAATTTGGCATGGAAAACTCTAAACCGGTAAGCACACCTATGACTACAAATGATAAACTATCTTTGAAGGATGAATCAACACCTGTTAATCCGACTAGATACAAGTCTATGATAGGAGGTTTACTGTATTTCACACAAACAAGACTTGATATTATGAATGCAGTTGTATTGTTTCAAGATTTTAGAATAATCCTAAAGAAAATCATGAATCAGTAGTGAAAAGGATTTTTCGGTACCTACAAGGCACTACAAATCTTGGTTTATGGTATCCAAGAGATGAAAATTTTGATTTATGTGCATACATAGATGCTAATTAGGCAGGAGATGTAGATGGCATAAAAAACACCACCGGCGGATCATTTTTTCTTGTTAGCAGACTAATTTCATGGTTGAGCAAGAAACAGAGTTGTACATCACTATCAACAGCAGAATCAAAATATGTTGCAATAGCTACAAATTGTACAGAGGTATTATGGATCAAACAAATGTTGAAGGACATAAAGATAAAATGCAAGGAACCTATAACTATTTACTGTGATAATATGACAGTAATTGATATATCAAAGAATCTGGTATTTCACTCTAAGACTAAACATGTTTCTATCAAATTCAATTTTCTAAAAGAGAATGTTGAAGCAAAAGTGTGAGATTTTGCCAAGATCAAAAGCTCAATGAAATGTACAAAATAGAGACACAATATAGGACAAGAATAAACTATATTCTCATCAATAGAAAATGATCAATAATATCAATTACATACAATGTAGATGAGCTTGCTTATATAGGCAAGGCTAGGGATATGTGAGCACACAAACATGATATGTGGCTCAATAAGAAACAAGGGTAGGTAGGAAATAGGTGTGGGTAGGTAGGAGAAATAATATAATAGTCCACATGAGGTGGATCACCCACTAAATGTGGAGTGTAACAACAAGATCAACACCATAAAAGGTGAAATTTCTCCTACACACACTATCCCAATGTGGCACAAACACCCAAGTGTCTCATACCCAAACTACTATGAAATGCATTTCCTAAGTAAAATTAAGTAAGGTGTAATTAAATCCAAGATGAATAATTATTTACACCAACACCCCCCCTTAAGTGCAACTTAGGGGAATGCACTTAAGTCTAAAATGCAACTAAACAATGCAAGATGGGTCCCGGCTACGAGGCCATGTTAGGTACCCATGTACAAATGCAAATGCATGCAAACCAATGCAATGAAAACTCTCACAAAGTGGGGAAAGAGAGAAAAACCCAATGGGAAAAAACCCTCCCCCAAAAGAGAGATGAAAAACTAGATACAAAGAAGTCTCATAGAAGTATGTGAAGGACAAAACCCCATGTGAGGAAATAGTCCCCCCCATATGAGAGAAGAAGAGAGGCTAGGAAGCCCCCCCGCAATGTGGAATCTGGACCAATGATAGAAGCTCGATGTATGAAGAAACTACTCCATGAACTTCGAAAAACATTCCTCCCCTTAGGAAGAAACAAAACCAAAGGTGTATCCATGAAGTCTCCCCAATCATGAAGGGAAGATGTATGAAGAAAACTCATGATGAAAGGAATCTCTGAAAACTACTCAAGTGTCCCCATGTCGATGCTGAATGATACCCCCTCCAAAGGTGGTAAACTGTGCCACACTGCTGAAAAAGGCACTCCAAGATCTAGTGGAGATGAATGTAGAACATGTCCCAAAGATTCACATGTCTCCTCAAAACACAAAGAGACCTCCTCTAACTGCTGTACATAAGTATCCACAATCATATCAACCACGAAAGAATGATCATGTAGAGAATGAACAAGAGGGTTAGAGTGTGCCCTCGCAACAATCGAAGAAGGATCATCTTCATCAAAGAGAAGATGAATGTCATCAATGATGTCTCCCAAATATGCAATGTAGGATTCTACAAACAAACCTGTAATATCTGTCAAGTAATCATCCCATGAATCTGAAGCTGGACGACAATGAATATCCTGCTGCACTGAATCACATGAAGGCAAAACTATCACACTATCTGCATCATCAGGTGCAATAGGTGATGTGATATCAATATGAGGAGATGAAATACAAGGCTCAAGGATGGGGTCACATGTGAGAATCCCCATGTTCAAGTGTCCAAAGTTCTCCTCAAAAACTGAACCATCACAAGAAATGTGATCATCATGTGTAGAATCATCAAATGTGAAATCATCATCATCAACAAAATCTGAAAAGGAGTATAACCAAGATGCATGATCAACCACCCCAGTCGCAATAATAGCTCTAGTCTCCAAGTCTCTAATGAAAACTGAGTTAGGTGTGAACTCCACAACTCTCTTAGTTGCACCATGTGTGATTTGATAGATAGAAAGGAGATTATTTGTCAAGTGGGGTACACACAACACATCATTGAAGGAGTTATCCCCAATGTCAATAGATCCTTTCCCAATCACATCCATGTATGTATGATTGCCCATCAAAATCTGCGGCATGGTGCAAGGCTCAAATGTAGAGAACATAGACTGCGAAGATGCCATATGATGAGAAGCCCCTGAATCTAGAAGCCATCTCTCTGAATCATGAGTGATAGTAGCACATAGAGATTTTCCTTTTCTTGTTCCAAAGGAGTGAGTCTTCCCACTTGTAGAAGCCATGAATGCTTGCCCTTTTCCTTTTGAATGTGAGGAAGTGGAAGTTGATGAATCATCCTTCTTGTAGACTTTAGGAAAATCAATGTTATGCTTTTTGATGATATGTGTGAGCTCATTAATCTTCTTAGAATGGCAACAATGTTCCTCATGACCAATCTTTTTACAATAAGCACAAGTAGGTCTTTCCCTCTTTGGTGAATTATCTCTCTTGGAAGAGGATGAATCTCCTTGTTGTGGAGAAGATGGTGCTTTTTCTTTAGGCTTTGATTGCCATTTCTTCTTGTTTGAGTTGGCCTTTCCTTGATTTCCTTTGTTCCCTTGATTTGCCACTAATGCTTGAGACTTAGAAGCCTTAAGAATGCCCATGCTTATCAACTTAGTTTGTTCCATCATCAACATTTCATTGAAAGCATCAAATGTAGGCATTTTGTAGCTTGAACCCATTGTCATTCTATGGGTTTGGAAACTAGAAACAAATGCTGCATATTCTTGTGGAAGCTTTCCTATCAAGTTGAATATCAATTGAGTATCCTTCTTATCAATGCCACAATCTTTGAGTTGTGCCCTCAACTCATTTGCCTTAGTGACATAATCTTGTATAGTATCAAAGTTCTTGGGAAAAAAACATGGTGAGATCACTATCAATTTGATATCCCCTAATCTCATCTTGAAACTTTTTCCAAGCATCCTTGATTAGAGTACACTTCTCAATATGAAAAATGAGATCCTTTGATACATACTTTCTTAAGGTACCAATTGCCATGATATTTTTAGTGAGCCAATCCAAGTGACCAACTGGATCAACCTTAGGATCAGCAGGAGCAACAATAGTTCCATCAATGTAATGAGTGAGTCCTTTTCCATAAGTTTACTCCATGCATCAATTTTCCAAGTAGCATAATTATGAGGAGTTAAGAGAGGAAACTTAGAAGAACCCATAGCAGCAAAAAAGAAGGAACACAAGAGCACAAAAGCACAAGAGACACCATCCCAAATTCACTCAATCAAAGTACCCCCCCCAAAGTGATGATTTTGGCACTTTATACTTAGTGCGATTACAATGAGCCACTTGCAAAACAAGGCAAAGTGGACTTATGATGCAAATTTTAGAACTTCTCAAATGAGATACAAGAGACTTCAATCAATAGTGCAATGAATCTAGTTGAGATTTAAGAAAATATACAAGTACCAAGAGAGCTAAAAATGGCCAAAATCTGAAAGTACAATTTCTACTTACAATGGCATCAGTCTGATAGCATCATGTGAAAGTAGACAAAAAAATATGCACTTTAAAAAAAAACGGCACCTGAAAAGGAAGTCGTATGACCCCAAACGAAGCCTTTGAAGTTGCAAAAACTAGGATTACTCAGGTACAATCACCAAAAACTGCATTTTCTGAAAAATAAATGCATCAAAATAAAAAAATTTCTTCACCACTGCTGAGAACATGAAATTATAGCCTATTTCAAAAAAAATTGCACCCAAAAAGGAGCAAAAATGAGCAAGTTATGGCCATTTGAAGTTGAACTGCAAAATAAAAAATGCAAATGAGAGGGGACTGCAAATTTTTTGAAAAATGCTGACGTGGTGCTGATGTCAGCAAGTCACTATGTTAAATTTGATGGTCATATGACCGTCACAAAAACTTCACCTCCCTGCTGACTGGGCGTCCGTACTGTACGAACTGATGACGTGGCAAATGACTGTGCAGGCTGTACCGTACGGATTTGCTGACTGTGCGGCTCTACATGGTAGATGATGTGGCGGATGACTCGACTGCCATATGGAGCTGACGTGTATGGGGTGTACCCATGGGCTAGTGGCTGCCTACCACGTGGCAGACGTGGGTCCTCCTATCTGGTTGACTGCCGGTGGAGGAAGCGGCCGGAGCCGAGGGAAGCCGGTGGCGACGGGGGAGCTGAGGCGCTCGGGTAGCGGCGGCGTGTGGTACTGGGTGCCGGAGAGGAGGAGCAGGTGCCGGAGAGACCGAGGATGGGGGTCGGTGTCGAGAGGAGCTGGCGCGGTGGCGGGCAAGCGTGCAGAGCCGGGGGAGCTGAGGAAGATGCCAACGGTGGTGGTGGCAGGAGACTCCGGCAGGGACCTGCGGGCACACGGCACAGACGGCGGCGGGCGTGTGCGAAACGAGGTGCGGGTGGCGGCGGTAGGTCCGAACCTGCAGAGTATGACAGATCTACAACACGCGACATGCAGGTATGGCAGGTCACAGGGGGGTCTGCGGACCCCCCAAAAATTGCCTTTTTTTTCTTGATTTTTTTTTTTGAATTTTTTTCTAAATTTTTCAATTTTTTTTTTATTTTTTATTTTTTGAAAAAAAATTTCAGAAAATAAATTTTTTTTTTTTTGAAAAATATAATAAAAAATTTCGAAATCCGTATAATACTAGCAAAATTGGCGAAAAAAATTTTCTCGCCAAAATAGGCTGACTTTATAACCAAAATTCATGGAAACGGCCTTTTGGACGCAATGGCAGAGTCGGATCTGGTCTAGGACGCCTCCAAAAGATGTTGCTCCTTAGATCTGCCTCTTGACGTCGCAATAATGCCTTTTCAAGATGAATCAATGAAGCCCCAATTGCTCTGATACCATGTGAGATTTTGCCAAGATGAAGAGCTCAATGAAATGTACAAAATAGAGACACAATATAGGACAAGAATAAACTGTATTCTCATCAATAGAAAATGATCAATAATATCAATTACATACAATGTAGATGAGCTTGCTTATATAGGCAAGGCTAGGTATATGTGAGCACACAAACATGACATGTGGCTCAATAAGAAACAAGGGTGGGTAGGAAATAGGTGTGGGTAGGTAGGAGAAATAATATAATAGTCCACATGAAGTGGATCACCCACTAAATGTGGAGTGTAACAACAAGATCAACACCATAAAAGGTGAAATTTCTCCTACACACACTATCCCAATGTGGCACAAACACCCAAGTGTCTCATACCCAAAATACTACGAAATGCATTTCCTAAGTAAACTTAAGTAAGGTGTAACAATATCCAAGATGAATAATTATTTACACCAACAAAAAGAAATGAAATTGGTTTATGTGAATACTAAAGAGAAGATTTTAGATATTTTTACTAAGCATTTGCCTAAGGAGACTTTTGAATATCTTAGACAGCAGCATGGAGTTCTACCCCCACTGGTAGACACTTAGATAGTTGATGTTTGTCATCAACCAGCAGAATTAATAGAGAAATATTTTATTCCGGCTTTGATGAGGAGGCTACTTCTCAGGGGGAGTAGTTGGTATTTTGTAACGAGTTGGTATTTTGTATTTGAATCTGGTTTTTCGTATTGCTTTGGCAT
The DNA here is from genome assembly GCF_030272615.1 of Cryptomeria japonica. Lineage (NCBI taxonomy): Eukaryota > Viridiplantae > Streptophyta > Pinopsida > Cupressales > Cupressaceae > Cryptomeria > Cryptomeria japonica. The sequence goes on along the minus strand of NC_081410.1, from coordinate 252,289,542 downwards.
TTGATGTCAAAGGGGGATAGATATTATGGAAAAAAAATTTGGGGAGAGATATCTTTTGGGAGAAATCATTCCTAGGGGAGAGAAATTATGTATTTTGATTTCTGGTTAATGATCTCTTTGGGAGATTGTTGGTTTTTGGTTTTCAGCATTTCTATTTTAGCACTTTGATGGTTTTTCCATCTTGTGTTACCATCAATGCCAAAGGGTGAGATTGTTGGTATTTTGGATATTTTGATATGGTTTTGTCATTGATGTCAACACTTGTCAACACTTGTCAACACTTGTCAACCTTATCAGCACTTGGAGATCTTTGGTTATGTTCACCGGCAAGTCAAGTGACTTATGCACAGTCATCGGTATTTGGTTCACTGATAGGATATATTGTTCACCGACACTTGGAATGACTTGGAGACTACTTGGTTATGTCAAAGACATTATTTGATCACTTGGTTTTGGCAATTTGGTTATTGGTCTATTTGGGTTTGCATATTTGTTGTTACCAACAAATAGGTCTAGGTTATGCACCGGCAAGCATATCTATTCCAGATCAACACGACACGTTATGGAGATGATTTATTATTATTGTAAATGCATTGAGCCAACATGATGCATCGCTTATTGATTCATTTATAATTGATTTTATTGTAATATCTTTTAGTGAGCCGACCTATTCAATTGGTCTTAGGTTATGGTATAAATGTAAGATCTGATTTGTGAGATTGAGATAAGAAAAAGGATTGTAATAAGGTATATGCGAAAATAAGTAGAGCTATACATGCAAACATTATTTGAAGATTGAAGGAACGTATTAGAAGAAGGCATATCAAAACTAAACTGGTACTAAATCCAACATATGAAGATTCTATTTTAAGCAGTACATTATCGTTGGATTTAACCATCCAATTGTAGTCAGTGTGATTCTCATTTTGTGATTGGGCAGTGAGCTCTAGGCAACTAGCCTTTCTGCATGTACAGAGTCCATATTGTACACACATACTATCTGCAGTAGTACCATTTGATTGTGGGTAAGGCTTCCCACCATGTTTTTTCCCCTTACAGGCTTTCCACATACAAATATTTGTGTTATGTGTTGTGGATGTTATTGTCTTTTTGTTTCATGCATCTATCTTTACCAGTACTGCAATTAACTGATAAAACTGTCTATCGGCATTAAGCATTAAGTTTTGGTTAAGTTAATTTTGGTTGAATTTATTGGACAACTGATTCAGCCCCCCCCTCTTCTCAATTGTCTCTGGGACCTAACAGATTTTAGGAAAATACAATTGGTGTGTGTAAAATCAAGTTATACAACCTCTGCCAATTTCCTTCTTGCCCATGCAAAAATTGGAGTTTTGAAATAGGGTATGGACACCCACCAAAGCATAAGAGAAGGGAAAATTTAGTCATTTTAATTGTTAATGTATTAAGTGTGGAGGCATATCTAAGGTCTATGAACCTCAACAAAATGCTTCAACCAATGCATAAATAGAAAGTTGTAGGGGCCAAGTGAGAAGCTAAGAGACACACATCGATTGGGTATTGGAATGTCAAAGTGTAATGGTAGAGCACAAATTTGAGGGCTACACATGCAAATGTTGAAAAAGCATGGTGGAAGAGAAGAGAATGAGTGTGGCTCCATCTGGATATTCACAAAGGCATCAATAGGTATCAGTACAAAAAAAGAGTTGAGTTGATTTTTAGTTCAATGCAAGAAAGAATAGAGGGAAAAACACTAAAATTTAGTAATAGAAAATTGGGGTGTAGTAAGAGAGAAATAAACACCTCGCCAATAATTATATGTAATTAGCCATTAAAAAGAAACAATCTCAGATAGAAAGGAAGTTGGCTGATGCAGATGAATTAAGTGTAAATTTAAGAAATAATAAAGGCATCGATAAAGGGCAGAAGGAAGAACAAATTTTCTAAGATAGAGTGACCCTTGAGACGGTAAATTTTATAGTCCATTTGCTACAAATTATATACATTGATTGTAAATTGAAATTGAATAAAATGAAATTGCTTTCTTTTGTAATATTCTATCTTTTTTATTTGAGTTTGTAGACAGCTATATGTCTATAGTGTTGTAGATTCCTGACTTGTTGCCTCAACATGTCAATGTCATTAGGAGGAGGAGGAGGTGGGGGATTCCCTTGATGAAGGTTATATCTTAAGTTATCCTGACCTCTTCCACCCTCATTACAACTATGGTGTTGTGATGCTTGCCGTAATTGTGCAGTATCAAAATGAGAGGGTAGATTGGCTCCCTATTGGGAAAGTCTTTAAAAGTGAGCATCAGCATTGTTCTTGAGGATTTCATAAAAAATTCAATTGAAGAGAGGGTTGTGTTGTGCCCTTTCTATTGCTTCAGGAGCGGGAGTACTAGAATTTTCCTCATTTGCATTTCCTCCAAGTGCTTCTTGGAATTCATTGAGATTTTCCTCCTCTTCTTCTTTAATTTCTAGTTGTCTAGACCTTCTGTTTTGAGCCATTTTGTTTGAAATTTGTTGTTGAAGTTTGGTGAAAATGATGATGAGTTGATGATGGAATGAGAGATAAATGTTTGGTGATGTGTTTAGCATATGGATCTCTAACACTAAAATTTGATGTTACCAAATTTCTTGTATGAATTGCTTGTTGTGTCTGTTGACAATGTTTGATATGATAAGGTTTAGCGAGGTCTGAGATGTGTTACAAACCAAGCTACCTAGTAATGAGAGGATGCACTCATATACTAGATTTAACCTACATAGAAATGCCTCTTAGGATGAGTTTATCCTACATGTAGAGACACTCCAAAAAGTGATGTGTTTGTTTTGATTCAAGCAATATTTGAAAAGAACTTTAGGACAAGACCTTTTTATGTTTCGAGAGTTGGAATGGATTAATGATGTATGAATGTGAGAATGGATGGAAGGTTTAAACTTCAATAAAAACTTTGTGTCACATATGGGATAAATTCATATTCTTCTCTCTTGGGGGTTGGTGGTCCTTCCCGAGCTATGTTGTATGTTATGCAGATGTCTGGAAAGAAGGCAAGATTGATTTTGCCTCCCTTGTTTTTACGATAACTCAAAGCTCTACATTGAGTAAAATATCTGTGGTTCAAAGACTCTTGATCAAACTCGTTGGATTTTCCTTGAAGATATAGATGCATGTGACGTAAGAAGGCTCTATGTGAGATAAAGATTTGTCTATTGAGATAGAAAAATCTCCTTCTTTTGATGAAAGCCTTTGAGCTTAATGGTCTTTTCTTCAAATTGATATGTTGATGAAGATTCCTCTTTCTCAAAATGTGGAGGATGGTCATATAGTTTTGATACCTTGTTTTTCACTTTGTTTTGATTTTTGCAAAAACGTTGGTTTTTAAAATTTTGTGTTGGATGAATACTTCTTGTCAAATTGGTTTTGATTTTCTTTGACAAGAAAACATAGAAAGCACACAAACACAATAGTGTTGCCTCAAAAGGCACAAATAGGTGCGGGTCTAAACCAACCCAATCTTTGAACTTTTTTGACCCTTCAAAAAAATGTTTGTAAGTATGTTTTTCCAAAAAGCCTGAAGTCACCTCAATTTATTACTGGTCTTGACACAAAATGAATCACTTCAAACACACTTTATCCCTAAGGTCAAATGGCCAATTGCGATAATTTCAGCCCACATCTTGATATTTCTTCAACTATGGTACTCCATACCTTAAGAATCCTGTCGTGGTAGGTAAGGATGTGATATACTAAGTCTTGCATGAGCATAACAAATAGATGATCCCCATGATGGGGGAGTCACCACTTTTATCAAGCTACAAGTAGTCTTTCAAAAAGATATGTTTCTACTCAAGGAAATATGTATGATGAGTATCTTGGGAGAAAAACCATCTATGATCTTGCACTGAATTTATCACAAATATCCTCAATCAATAGAATGGGTGGGTTTCTATATAAAAAGGTGTTTAGTAATTTTTTATGTTTTTGGACATAAGTTCATTATGTAGTGATTCACTTAAGAGCCTTGTAACTTGTGGTGGGGCCCATCTGTCCTTTCGGCAAGTTACACTGTAGGAACAACTATACCCAAGGCTACAACTTTTGCTCACACCTGATTTCTATAGCGGCTCAAAGGATTTACCGTGTGAGGTCATTCCCAAGAGTGATGTGTCTCTTGGCAAGCCACTCTTAAAACTATAAAATTTGAGTGTTACTAACACTTTTCTCTTGCACCTAGGACCACAAAAGCCAAGGGAGAGGATAGTGTGTATTAGAAGTAGGACCACTCGACAAACTTTGCACAAGTGTGCCAATCACCAAAAATACTTGTTTTTTTAACTGATTTTCATTGCAATGTGATCTAACTATTTGGAGATGTTGCTCCAACAATCATGGTGTTCTTTTTAACTTCAAAGGCCAAATGTTTTGTAAACTAGGAACTTTGAAATCCAGATCAACTGAATTAAAAACATGTTTTGCTTGAAGTAAATCGATTTGAGAACAACTTTGACAAATTGGGGATTCTTTTTAACTTGCACAAAATGAAGTGTTGATTGTGAGTTTTAGGCTGATGCAAGAAAATAAAATTTACCTTGTCAATTTTAAGCACTGAAAGAATGTGTTCCTAACTTTGGAAAAAAGAAATTTGTTTGTTTGTTTTTTGTGATTCTTTTTAACTTTGAACAAGTGAGATTCTTTTTTTAGAGCTCCAAACGAAAGATGTGGTTCTTTTTAAAACTCCAAATAAAAGTTTAGTTGATTTTAACCCAAAAGGAAAATGAATTTATTTTATCCCAACTTGAAAGAACAAAGTTAGCAATATGAACAAATTTATTCCCTAAGCTAAAATTGCTAAAAAAAATTATTGTAGGGGTTAGTCAAAACTTGCACAAAAGAAAATTGGTTAGAAAAATCCTCGTGTTTGGTGGGCTTCTACAAGCCTAAAAAATTTTGGTTTTTCAATTAAAAGGAATTTTCCTACAACTTTTTGTTACAATAGTGCTACTCTGTGTTAAAATAGAAGTGCTAGTTAACATGAAAGTGCAATAGTATAGACAAAAACGCTAAAAGAAAAGCAAGTACACTGAACAAATAAGCAATGAAGCTAAAAGAACCATTGTCAAACAAAGTTAACTCTGTCAAACAGTGAGTCAAAAGCGCTAATACTAGAACAATAGCGCTATTTTAGGGTCAATAGCGCTAGAAAATGGACAATAGCACCAGTTTGGAAACAATAGCGCTATTAGTGGGAACAATAGCGCTAAATTATCAATTTGTGAAAGTGCTAAAGTGAGAAGAAAATTCACAAGAGCGTGACCTGTGTGTCAATTAAAACACAAAAAAAGTTAGTAGTTTCAAAATGGTTGCTCTTGGATTCACATCGGGTTCACCAAATGATGCTCTGCAAAAAGGAGATTGTTAGGATGAAAAACACAAACAACAAGTGTTAGTGTTAGCAAATCAGAAATTAAACAATAGCTTAATCAAGCATATCAAGAGAGATACTAAATAAGAAATGGAAAGCATGCAAAGACACAAGAAGTAAACTAAACTCCTCCAAATGCTGACCAAACCATTCACAGTGGCTCCTCCCTTGTTCCTCTCCTCTCCAAGTTCCCAAGTGAGTGTAGCTCTCAGTAGCTTTTTGCACTATTTTTTTGGATGTCTTATAGAGGTTCAAGATTGTGAATAAAAAGATCAAGAAATGCAAACATGAACAAGCTAAAAATGAGATTATTATCCAATCTAGTGTTGATTTTAGTCCAAAAGAGTAAATGTAAATGCTTATGCTAAATGCTCTCTAAAATTCACTATAAGTTAGATGCATACAAGTTTTCAGGATTATGGCTAAAAATGCTAGATGCTTGAAGATTTGAAAATGAGGAATGTGAGCTCTATTTATAGGTAAAATGGAGCAATGGAGGGTTGAGATTGAGCAATCTCAACAAGGGTCAGGATTGAAGGGCTTAAGATCCATGTGAGGGATTTCAACCCAATCCCAGGATGACAAATGTCAACAAGAGATAGGTTGAGAGGAGAGGGAAGAAGCATTAAATGCTTGACATGACTTGAGGGTTAACTTGGGAGGTAAGGTTAATGTTGAGTTGAAATAATAAAGCCATTATCCAATAAATAATGCCTTTATCCAATGGATAAAGTCTTGTGCAAGAGTTAGTGAGGATAACCATGGTCAAAGAAATAAATGCTTGAGAAGACACATGGGTTAAATGAGGGTTGAGTTGAGGTAAAGTCTTTAACCATGGTAGCAAGTGGATTTAATTAGTGGTTTGGAAGACTTTAGGGGTTAGCTTGTTGAACACATAAAGCATTAAATATTTTTCAAAGACTTTGGAGTCTTTGAGAAGTGACTCCAAGTTGCTTAGGGATGTGACAATATTTAGGAGATGGATTAGGCTAATTAGGAATAATTAGAAAGTGGTTAGAAGGGTCTAGAAGGGGATTTAGGATTGTAAGTGGGTTTGGTGGGTGAGGGAAAATAGGATTTAAATTTAAAATAAAATTAATTTATTTCAACTTGTGGTTGCAACTTGCATTTGTAGGAGAATGCAAGTGGGGAGGGTTTAATGATTTAAATAAATATTTTAATTATTTATTTAAAAGAGGAAAGTGGATTAAATTAAATAAATAGGATTTATTCAATTAATTGATTGTGAATTTGGTTTAATGAATTAATTAAAATAAATTGAATAATTTATCTAATTAATAGGAGAATGATTGAAGATGAATTAATTAAATGTTAATTTAATTAACTCATTGGCTAGTGGTTTTTTAATCAAATAAATAGTAAATATTCATTTAATTAAAATGGACAAATTTATGTGACTACACCTATTATTCAAAATGAGGGAAAGGCCCTTGCTGCTAAAATTGAAGACAAAGATGAATGGGTGATAGACAGTGGATGTTCACATCATATGACTGGAGATAAAAAGAAATTTCTATCTTTGCAAGAATTTGATGGTGGTCTGGTTAGATTTGGAGATGACAAAGCATGCATGATTAGAGGAAGAGGAACTATATCATTGGATGGTAAGCATAACACTGATAATGTTTATTATGTTGAAGGTTTAAGACATAATATTTTGAGTGTAGGATAGTTGGTGGATAAGGGATTTCAATTACATTTCAAGGATGGAAAATGTAAAATCATAAACAAATCTGAATTGGAGATTGAAACTGGTACCCATATTAAAGGTGACATCTTTCATTTGAACTCTGGTGAGAAGACATTTTTTATTTCACAAGTTGATGAGAATTGGCTATGGCATAAGAGGTTGTGTCATGTGAATTTTGATTGCATTGTAAAGATTAGTTCAACTAAGGTTGTTAGAGATATACCTAATATTATGAAGCCATATAATCCAGTATGTGAGGAATGTTAAATGGGAAAGAAATTGAGAACTTCTTTTAAGAGTATACAAGACAAATCTAAAGATGTTCTTGATCTTATTCATATTGATTTATGTGGTCCCACTAGAATAAAAAGTTTTCAGGGTGATAGATATTTTATGCTAATCATTGATGACTATTCTGGAATGATGTGGGTTACTTTTCTAAGGGAGAAATATGAAGCTTTTCAAAAGTTTAAGATATTTAAAGCTAAAGTTGAGATAGAGACAGGGTTGAAGATTAAATACTTAAGGCCAAATAAGGGTGGTGAATGTTGGTATTATGGATGATATTTTCATGTGTTGCATTGGTTTTGTCATTGATGTCAACACTTGTCTTCATGGAGGTTTACATTATGTTCACCAGTATATGGTTAGTGACTTATGCACAGTCACTAGTATATGTTCATCAGCAGGTTATATGGTTCACCGACAATGATGATGACTTGTTATCATCTGGAGATCATTTGGTTATGTCAAAGACATGGATTGGAAGTTTGGATTTGGTGTTTTGTTTATTGGTCTAATCGGGTTGACAGATTTGCCTTTACCAGTAGATAGGTCTAGGTTATGGACCAGTGCATGTTATCTATTCTAGATCAGCACGAAACATTATGGAGATTATTTATTAATTGGTTATTGTGGTAAAATGCATTGAGATGACATGTTTATCGCATCAAGACTCATTTGAAATTGATTTAATTATAGTTATCTTTAGTGAGCCGACCTATACATTTGGTCTTAGGTTTTGTATAAATGATTGTAAGATCTTATTAAAGATCGGGAATATGGATATGGTATGAGTGTGTTCAAATATTGAAGAGCGAAAATAAGCAGATCCTTATGCGAATCACGCAGACATTATTTGAACGTTGAAGGAAGGTTATGAAGGTGCTTTGCCACTCATGTTTAGAGCTTAACCGGTACTGAATCCAACATTGGAGATGCTAATTTGAGAAGTACATTATCATTGGATTTAATCATCCAATTGTGTAGTCAGTGTGACTCCTATTTTGTGATTGAGCAGTGAGTTCTAGGAAATTGGCCTTTCTGCATGTGCAAACCACATTTGATAGACATACTATCTATAGTAGTATCATCTAATTGTGGGTAAGGTTTCCCACCGTGGTTTTTCCCTTATCGGGTTTCCATGTCAAAATCTTTGTGTTATGTGTTGTGGATATTGTTTCACTTTCTATTTTATGCATTAAGTTAAACTGGTAGTGTTGTAACCGTTAATCTGTTTTACCGACACTTAAGTTTGGTTTATCGACATTAAGTTTAAGTTGGAATAATTTTCATTTGGTTTCTAAATTACTAAAAACTATTTCACAACTGATTCACCCCCCTTCCCCTCTTAGTTGTCCTTCTCAGGACCTAACAATTGGTATCAGAGCTAGGTCCTCTTTTTGTAGAAGCCTAACAGCTTGAGGAGATCCTATGACAACAAACATTTTTAGGAAGGACAGTCTGAAGCTTGATGGAACTAACTATGGCATATGGAAGATCAGAATGGAAACACATCTCAACTACATTGGAAGAGATATATGGGATGTTACAAAGAATGGCTATGTTGCTCCTATTCTTAATCAACCTCATCCACCTACATTGGCTAAGGACATGTACAATGAGTGCAAAGGAAGAGAAGCACTTTTGAGCACATTATCAGATCAACAAATCATGGGATTATCAGACTGATCTACTGCTAAAGCTATTTGGGATAAACTAGAGAAACTGAATGAAGGAGATACCACTATCAAAATTACAAAACTAGAATGTTACCAGGTCAGGTATGAAAACTTGAAAATGGAAGAAGATGAAATAATTTCTAAATTTATGGAAAGAGTTAATGAAATTGTTTTAGGAATACAATGTTGTGGAGGATCCTTAAGTGAAGATGAAATTGTGTCTAAAGTTTTAAGAGCATTGCCAATGGCTTACAAAATGAGAGTGATTTCTATTAATGAAATGAGAACAATGCCCAATGCTTTAGTTTCTAGAGATACTTTGGTTGGAAAACTTTATGCATTTGAGCTTGAAGAGTTTGGTCATGTTGCTATTGTAAAGATTGATTTATCTTTCAAAGCATCATCACCATCATCAGCATCTTCATCATTTGACAAAACTGATTGGAAAGCACTTTATACAAAAGAACTTGAAGCACTATTTGCAAGGAAAATGCCTAAAGGTCCAGCAGGAAGTAAGTATGAAGGTAAAGCACCTTTCAAATGTTTTAATTGTAATAAAGTTGGTCATATAGCATCTAGATGTCCTGATAGACATGCAAGGTTAAGGGAGGAAGAAAAAGGGTCATATAAGCCTAACCATGAATATCAGAGATATTTATTCAAGAAAAACAAAGATAAGTCATGTTACTATGCAGATAAGGGTGTTACAAATGATTCAGATGAAGATCCAGCAGATAGCGGATGGGATTTTTTTGCAATAAAAGAAGACCAGTTGACACCTATTGTCAAACCGGTATAGCAAGCACTGGCAACAAAAATTGAAGAAAAAGATGAATGGATTATAGATAGTGGATGCTTGCATCATATGACTAGTGATAAAAGAAAATTCTTATATTTTCAAGAAATTCATGGAGGTCTAGTAAGATTTGGAGATGATAAAGCTTGTTTAATCAAAGGAAAAGGCACTATATCTTTGTATGGTAAGCACAATACTGACAATGTTTATTAAACCATAATCTTTTGAGTGTTGGTTAGCTAGTTGAGAAAGGATTTTAGTTATAATTCAAGAATGGTAAATGCAAAATCATAAATAGAACTGGATTGGAGATTGCAACCGGTAATCAGACTAAAGGTAATATCTTTCAATTGAATACCAATGATAAAACATGTTTGATTGCACACATTCATGAAAGTTGGTTATGACATAAAAAACTCTGTTATGTGAATTTTGATTGTATTGTAAAGATCAGTTCAACTAAGGAAGTAAGGGATTTACCTAAGATTGTGAAACCTCATAATCTGGTATGTAAGGAATTTCAAATGGGAAAGCAAGTTAGAACTACATTTAAAATAATTACTGAGAAATCCAATAATATTCTTGATTTAATTCATATTGATTTATGTGGTCCAGCGAGAACAAGAAGTCTACAAGGAGATATATACTTTATGCTAATAATTGATGATTATTCTAGAATGTGGGGTTACTTTTCTCAAGGAGAAATCAAAAGCTTTTGGAATATTCAAGATATTCAAGGCAATGGTAGAGAATGAAACCAGCAAGAAAATAAAATGTTTGAGATCAGATCAAAGAGGAGAATTTACATCTAGAGAATTTAATGCATTTTGTGAAGTGAATGGAATCAAAAGATGGTGCAGGAGCACCTAGGACTTAGACTATTTAGTTTTCTCAATTTTGGCTTGTATAGACCCTAGCCAAGTTAGTTAGTGAATAAGGACTCTAGGAAGGTCCAAGAGTTAGTGTTTAGAGTCAATGTAGACCTAGGTTGATTTCATTCTTCATAGGTTTGTATTTTGTGTAAATAGTGGTTTGAGTAGGTAGTTGACCTTCTTGATGGTGAAAAGTGTCAAAACTTGGTATAGGCATTAGGGAGGCTTAAATTAGTCTTATAAATGTTTTAAAAGTCATGTGTGATGACTTAGAATAGGTCTCATAGGTTGGGAAGACCAAAAAGTTATCATCACAACTTTTGAAAGTTGTCATGACAACTTTTGTCCTGAATTGGTTAGCGATGGAGTTTGGGATTGTCCAACTCCCTAGGATGACTCCACACATGGGAAAAGATATAAATACCCTCTCTTGCATGGTTACCAAGGTTGGAGAATGTGTTTTGTAAGTTCAACAATCTGAAACTACTCATTTTTAGACTAGTTGGCAATATTTTGGCTTGATTTTACTCATTTTGTAATTGAAAATGGATTGAATCCATTGATCCAGAAATGGATTGAGTTTCTCTAGTGTTTTGTAGTATTGTTGGTTCCATTTCAAGCTTTGTAGATAATTTACTTTGGTGTTTTCTTGCTTTGAATTGTAAACAGCCAGTTTTGGCTTGTAAATAGTAGTTTATGTAAAAATGGTTGCCCCATGAATTCCACATGTGCTGCCATCAAGGCTTGTCAGAACATGAAGGGAAACCACCTGTACAGTGTACATATGTAGGGACAAGTGCTGGAGATGAGTTTCAATGTGACTATCACCTTGTTCTAAGCGAGCCCAAGAGCAACCTAGCTAGAGGAAATAAGGTGAAATTGATGTGCTAAGTGCAGGGGTGTATGCCAAACCACCATATAAGATTTTGGAGGGGTCCATAAAGTTGGGATAGAGTTTCCAGAGAAAGGATAATCCTTGACAAAGTAATTTTATGCCCAAACCCCAACTTGACTAGTCATTGTCAGCTAGAAGGCCTAGAAACCCTCCAAAACCCTCATTTTGGGGTTAGCATATTGTACGGTGGATTAAGAAGCCAAAACCACAAAAAAAATCTTGAGGCTAGGTGAATCAGTGAAGAAAAACCAAACTTTCTAGACGGTCTTTTGGACCATTTTCCTTCAAGCCCTAGAAAACTGGTTTTAAGAGGCCTAAGAGGGCTAATTCCTTGTAGCCCTTTTCTAGGCAAAATATTGAAATCGGTAAGAAAGCTAATGGTTGAAAACCTCAAATGGAAAATAAATTCATTCAAAACATGTTAGAAGACACCTCCATACATCTGCATCAACTCATGATAGTAGGAGGTCAATTTGACAAGTTGAAGCCAAGAAGCCATAATTGAGCACATGGGAAGCACTATGAATTGGTAGGGTTCCTAGCCAAAACACTTGAAGAAAACATCTTGGAATGGTCAAGGATCAAGCCCTAGAAGAGACTGAGAAGGAATTGGAGGGATAGGGAGAAACTAGGCCTAGGGAGTTGGTGGAACTGAGCAACACCAACTAGGTGAAATGTTAAGCAAACTAGGTGAACCCCATCAAATTGGTATCAGAGCCTATAAGATTTGGGCTAGGTGAGTAGATGTCCTCAGTGGAATCTGTAGGAGATAAAAGCATGGTGACCAATGTAGAGTTGGAAAAGAAAGTGGATGATCAGGAGGAAGAGAATAGACTCCTGAAGGAGAAGTTGCTAGAATTGGAGAGTAAGCTTGGTGAGGTAGAAACAAAGGTAGATGAAGTGTTGATAAAGTTTGAAGGAATAGAAGGGAAGGGTAAAGAAGTGTCAGAGATAGACAAAATACCTAAACCTGATCCTATCCTAGAGCAAGAACCTTTCCTGAAGGCATTGAAGGCCTTGAGTGGCAAATCACTGGAAGGATTGCCATTGTTCACTAGTAAGATGGAGGTAGAAGTGGTCATAGAATGGATAGAAGGCATGGAGAACCATTTTGAATGTGAAGGCATAACTGAAGCCCAAAGAGTCAAGGTAGCCAAGTCAAAGATGAGAGGAGCTGCTCTCACATGGTGGAAATTTGTGCAGGATGAGAGGAAGAAAATGGGCAAAGCACCCATCTCTTCTTGGAAAGGGATGTTAGTCAAAATCAAAGAAGTCTATCTCCCTGATGACTATGAAGTGCAAATTCATAGGAAGAGGAAAAAATTAAGACAAAAAGGCCTTGATGTCAGTAGCTATATAGAGGAGTTTCACAAACTTAGCCTTAGATCTCATGTAATGGAAGAAGAGAGTCTCAAGGTTTCTAGGTACCTAAATGGTCTATGGTGGAACATCCAAGAAAAAATTAGTTTAATGAGCCTAAAAACCATCCATCAAACCTATCAAATTGCCCTTAAGGTGGAGGAAAAATTGAAAAGAAGACATGACTCAAGCAACAATAGGGGCAGAGGTAGAGGGAAAGACAATAGAGGCCATAGAGGAGGCTTTGGAGGACAAAGTTCTAAACAAAGAACACAAGGAGAGTCTAAACTCACTGAGAAGCAAGATAGTGGCACTAATAAAGGAGGATTCAATAGAGGAAGGGGATCAAGCAATAGTGGTTTTAGAGGAAGATCTAGTGGCCAAGGTAAAGGTTCCTCATGTTTTGCAACAATGAAGTATTACCATTGCAACCAACTTGGTCATCCAGCATATAGGTGTCTAGAGAAGAGATCATCATCACATGGTAGTGAAAGAAGTGTGAACTATCTACAAGAAGAGTCTTCAAGCAGCAATACTTCAGAGGTTTCCTTAGAGTTAGAGGTAGGTGACAACTTGATGATAAGGATAACTTTGATCAAAGAACCGATCACAGAAGAGCCAAGCCAAAGAAGGTCCTTATTTAGGATCAAATGCAAGATTATGGACAAAGTGTGCAAAGTGATCATTGATTCAGGGTCTATAGACAATATTGTGTCAAAAGAGGCAGTGAGTAAGCTCAAGTTGCAAAGGATACCTCACAACAATCCCTATAGAGTCACTTGGTTTAACAAAGGCCAACATGTCCTAGTTAATGAGAAAGCATGGGTGGATTTTACCATTGGGAGGTATAGGGACAAGGTGCTATGTGATGTCCTACCCATGGATGCATGACATTTTCTATTGGGAAGGCCATGGAAATTTGATAGAGAAGCTATCCATGATGGAGCCAAGAATGCATACACATTCAAGATTCAATCTATCCTTGAGGAAGGTCAAAAGAGGACAGTAGGTCATAATGTTCTTTTGGTAAGTGAAAAGCAATTCTTGAACACACTTGAGGAAGGTGAAGGTATAGGGTTTGCATTAGTAATGAAGCCCAAAGAGGAAGGCAAGAAAGAGTAGCCAAATTTGCCAATAGAGGTGCAAGATTTGTTGAAGAAATTCAAAGGCATAGTAAGTCATGGACAATCAGCCACCTTACCTCCTAAAAGAACCATAAGCCATCAAATAGACTTCATTCCTGGAGCATCCTTTCCTAATAAGGCAACTTATAAAATGACTCCTCAACAAAATGTTGAGATTTCCAAAAAATTCCAAGAGCTCTTAGACCAACGCCTAATTAGGAAAAACATTATCCCTTGTTCTATCCCTACCATGTTATCCCCAAAGAAAGGTGGTACTTGGAGATTGTGTACTGATTCTAGAGCTATAAATAGGATCACCATCAGATATAGTTTCCCTATTCCTAGAATAGAAGACCTCATGGATTGTTTAGGAGAAGCCAAGTACTTTACCAAGATTGACCTTAAAAGTGGATATCACCAAATTAGGATTAAGGAGGGTGATGAATGGAAAACTACATTTAAGACAATAGAGGGTATTTATGAGTGGCTTGTAATGCCATTTGGCTTATCCAATGCTCCAAGAACCTTCATGAGACTCATGAATGAGGTGATGAAGGACTTCATAGGTAAATTTGTGGTGGTATATCTAGATGATATTCTCATTTTCAATAAGGATAGGGCAGATCTTATTAATCATTTGCAAGATGTATTACAAAAATTGTATGATGAAAAGCTAACCATGAACTTGGATAAGTGTGAGTTTGTTAAGCAAGAGTTGGTTTACCTTGGGTTTGTGTTGTCTCAAGGAAACCTCAAGATGGGTCTCAGCAAGGTTGAATCCATTGTAAATTGGCCTACTCCTAAGTCAGCAACATAGGTGAGAAGCTTCCATGGACTAGCTCAGTATTACAAGAAGTTCATTAGGCAATTCAGTGCTATACGTGCACCAATGTTAGACACCATTAGAGGTGGAATGAAGGCCAAGTTTTAGTGGGGTGAAGAAGCAAACAAAGGTTTTGAAACCTTGAAGGAGAAGATAGCTACTCAATCGGTGCTAGTGTTGCCTAGTTTTGAGAAACTTTTCATAGTGGAATATGATGCAAACAATGTTGCAGTAGGTGTTTTCCTAAGCCAAGAAGAAAGACCAGTAGCCTTCCATAGTGAGAAGCTAAGTGATGCCAAGAGGAAATACTCCTCTTATGATCTTGAGTTATATGTTTTAGTGCAAGCCTTGAGGAAGTGGAGACATTATCTCCTTCCTAAGGAATTTGTAGTCTATACAGACAATCAAGCATTGAGTTTTCTCAACTCACAAGATAAACTCAATCATATTCACATGAAATGGGTGGAGTACATGCAAGCCTGCACATTCACCATTAATCACAAGAAAGGGCAGTTAAACCGGGTAGCTGATACATTAAGTAGGAGGCTTTTGACAGTCCAAGAAATCCAATTGAGGAGCATAGGGGTTTACAGTTTTAGAGACTTGTACCCAGAGGATGAAGACTTCTCAAATTCCTACAAGGTGTGTAAGGAGTATCAAAATCACTTCCATAGTGAGTATTCTGATTTTACTTTGCAAAATGGATTATTTTTTAAAGGTGGGCAACTTTGTGTGCCTATAGGCTCAATGAGAGAAAATCTCATTCAAGAGAAGCATAATGGCAGCCTTAGTGGATATTTTGGAGTCAATAAGACTCAAGAGTTGGTTCAAAGGTAATACTATTGGCAAAGGATGAATAAAGATGTGAAGAAGTATGTGGAGACTTCCATAGTTTGCCAAAAGGCCAAAGGTACTTCTACAAATGCCAGTTTATACCAACCTCTTCCCATAACAAATAGACCTTGGGAATGCATTAGCATGGACTTTGTAGTAGGTTTACCAAAGACAAAATAAGGATATGACAACATTTATGTCATTGTGGACAGATTTAGCAAAATGGCTCACTTTGTCCCTTGCAAGACTAATCATGATGCATGCCAAATAGCTCATTTTTTCTTCAAATAGGTAGTGAGGATACATGGTTTGCCCATGAGAATTGTTTCAGATAGGGACTCAAAGTTCATGAGTCATTTTTGGAAATTTTTTTGGCAAAATCTTAGCACCACCCTCTCTTTTGGATCAGCCTACCATCCTTAAATAGATGGATAGACCGAAGTGGTGAATAGAAGCTTGGGAAACTTATTAAGGTTCCTTACTAAGGAATATGGTCAGACATGGGATCAAGTACTCTCACAAGCTGAATATGCATATAATGACACCATGAATAGGACTACTGGCAAGAGCCCTTTTGAAGTGGTCTATGGTGTGCACCCAAGAGTTATTTTGGAGTTGAGAGACTTAGGAAGTGTAGTAGCAAGAAGTGGATATGCAGAAGACTTTTCACAATCAATGAAGGAGGTCCATGAATCAGTCAAGCAAGCATTGATGGAGAATACAAGCAAACTCAAGCAAAAATTTGATGAAAGAAGGAAGAACCTACAATTTCAAGTGGGAGATCTTGTCATGGTGCACCTAAACAAATCAAGGCTACAAAAAGGAGTGCCTAACAAGTTGCAAATGAGAAGGATAGGTCCATGTACCATTCTAGCTAAGTATGGAGAAAATGAATACAAGGTGGATCTACCTAGTGACATAGGATTGTCACCGAATTTCAGCATAGCAGACTTAGTTGCCTACAAGAGACCAATTCAAGGTTCATATTGCAGTCACTCAGAGGTACTAGATGATGTGAACAACCTTCAATTACCAGCCAAACCAAATCCAAAGGCCGAGAAGGTGTTGAGTTCAAGGATCATCAAGAAGACAAGGCATCAAGCCTATTGGGAGAACCTAATTAAATGGTAGGGTATGGATGATGCTGAATCTACATGGGTGCTTGAGACAAAGTTTAAGAAGCTTGGAATTGATCAGAATCTGATTCCCAAGGAGGTAACATGATTTTCTTTTGTTTGGGAGAATGGTGCAGGAGCACCTAGGACTTAGACTATTTAGTTTTCTCAATTTTGGCTTGTACTGACCCTAGCCAAGTCAGTTAGTGAATAAGGACTCCAAGAGGGTCCAAGAGTTAGTGTTTAGAGTCAATGTAGGCCTAGGTTGAGTTCATTCTTCTTAGGTTTGTATTTTTGTGTAAATAGTGGTTTGACTAGGTAGTTGACCTTCTTGATGGTCAAAAGTGTCAAAACCTGGTATAAGAATTAGGGAGGATTAAATTAGTCTTAGAAATGTTTTAAAAGTCATGTGTGATGACTTATAATAGGTCTCATAGGTTGGGAAGACCAAAAAGTTGTCATCACAACTTTTGAAAGTTGTCATGACAACTTTTGTCCTGAATTGGTTAGCGATGGAGTTAGGGATTGTCCAATGCCCTAGGATGACTCCACACATGGGAAAATATATAACTACCCTCTCTTTCATGGTTACCAAGGTTGGAGAATGTGTTTTGTAAGTTCAACAATCTGAAACTACTCATTTTCAGACTAGTTGGCAGCATTTTGGCATGATTTTACTCATTTTGTAATTGAAAATGGATTAAATCCACTGATCCAGAAATGGATTGAGTTTCTCTAGTGTTTTTTAGTATTGTTGGTTCTATTTCAAGCTTTTTAGATAGTTTAATTTGGTGTTTTCTTGCTTTGGTTTGTAAACGGCTAGTTTTGGCTTGTATATAGCAGTTTATGTAAAAATGGTTGCCCCATGAATTCCACACGTACTGCCATCATAGATTGTTGGGAAATGAAGGGAAACCACCTATAAAATGTACATATGTAGGGACAAGTGTTGGAGATTAGTTTCAATGTGACTCTCACCTTGTTCTAGGCGAGTCTAGGAGCAACCCGGCTAGAGGAAATAAGGTGAAATTGAAGTGCTAAGTGCAGGGGTGTATGCCAAACCACCATCTAAGATTTTGGAGGGGTCCATGAAGTTGGGACAGATTTTGTAGAGAAAGGAGAAGCCTTGAAAAATTCATTTGATGCCCAAACCCCAACTTGACTAGTCATTGTCAGCTAGAAGACCTAAAAACCCTCCAAAACCCTCATATTGGGGTTAGCATATTGTACGACGGAGTAAGAAGCCAAAACCACAAAAATATATTGAGGTTACATGAATAAGTGAAGAAAAACCAAACTTTATAGGGGGTCTTTTGGACCATTTTCCTTCAAGCCCTAGAAAACCAGTTTTAGGAGGCCTAATAGGGCTAATTCCTTATAGCCCTTTTCTAGGCAAAATATTGAAATCGGTAAGAAAGATAATGGTTGAAAACCTCAAATGGAACCTAAATGCATTAAAAACATGTTAGAAGACACCTCCAAACCTCTGCATCAACTCATGATAGTAGGAGGTCAATTTGACAAGTTGAAGCCAAGAAGCCATAATTGAGCACATGGGAAACACTGTAAATTGGTAGGGTTCCTAGCCAAAACACTTGAAGAAAAAAATTTGGAATGGTCAAGAATCAAGCCCTAGAAGAGAATGAGAAGGACTTGGAGGGATAGAGAGAAACTAGGCCTGGTGAGTTGGTGGAACTGAGCAACACCAACTAGGTGAAGTGTTAAGCAAACTAGGTGAACCCCATCAAAAGACAACTATCATCACCCCGGACACCCTAGTAGAATGGAGTTGTGGAAAGGAAAAACATAACTATTTAGGATGCAGAAAGAATAATGTTAATAGAAACAAATCTACCTCATGTGTACTAGAGAGAAGCAGTGAATACAACGGTTTACACTTTCAACAAAGTTCACATCAAAAGTGAAACCGATAAGACCCCTTATGAACTATGGTTTGGTCATATTCCTACTTTTAAGTACTTCAGAATATTTGGAAGAAAATGATATATTAGAAGAGATGAGTATATTGGAAAATTTGATCCTAGAAGTGATGAAGGAATATTTATTGGTTATTCATCTAAAAGCAAGGCATATAGATGTTATAATAAAAGTTTATAGAAAATCATTGAGAGTACTAATGTGAAGATAAATGAACACTTTAGAGGAGATTCAAGATCTGTTGAACTGATAGTTGAAATGATCATAGGTCAACTGGAATAGACTCCACTAGTACAAAATGAAGACCCAGTCACACCAGCATCATCAGAAAACTCAATAGTGACTGAAGAACTGCAACCTGTGAATGTTAATCAAAACAAACCCAGGTATGCAAGATTGAATCATTTAGAGAATCAGATAATTGGAAACAAGAATCAAGGTGTTATGACTAGAGGAAGACTGGAAAATGAAGAGGTATGTTTAATTTCTCAAGTTGAACCAGCATCTATTATTGAAGCATGTAAGGATGAACATTGGATAAAAGTAGTGGAAGATGAATTAGAACAAACTGAAAAGAACAACACTTGGACATTAGTTCCCCGGCCTAAAGACAAAAATGTAATTTGAACTAAATGGGTATATAGAAATAAACTTAATGAAGATGGAGAAGTAATCAGGAACAAATAAATATTAGTTTCTGAAGTTTATTCACAGAAAGAAGGAATAGATTATAATGAAACCTATGCACCGGTAGCCAGAATTGTGGTAGTTAGACTATTTCTTGCATTTGCAGCTTATAAGAACTATTAAGTTTATCAAATGGATGTAAAATGTGCATTTATGAATGGAGATCTAGAAGAGGAAGTTTACATTGAACAACCTAATGGATTTTATTTGATAGATAATAAGGATATGGTTTACAGGTTAAGGAAAGCATTATATGGATTGAAGCAAGCTCCCAGAGCTTGGTATGCTAGATTGGATAAATATCTTTTGAAGCTTGGTTACACAAAACGTAATGTTGACAACAATTTGTATTATAAAGTTACCAATGATGATATTTTGGTTATTGAAGTCTTTGTAGATGATATCATTTTTGCAAGTGAAGATAGATTGTGTAAGGACTTTTCTAATCAAATGCAAAAAGGATTTGAAATGTCTATGATTGGAGAGATAAAAACAATTCTAGGTTTGCAGATTTCACAAATAGATAAAGGTATATTCATATTTCAAACAAAGTACTTGAAGGGACTTTTGAAGAAATTTGGTATAGAGAATTCCAAACTGGTAAGTACTCCTATGACTACAACTGATAAAATGACATTCAAGGATGATTGAGCTCCTATTAATCTGACAAGGTACAAATCTATGATTGGAGGTTTACTGTATTTGACACAAACAAGACTTGATATAATGAATGCAATATGTATTGTTTCAAGATTTCAAAACAATCCAAAGGAAAATCATGAAGCCGCAGTTAAAAGGATTTTCCAGTACCTACAAGGCACAATAAATCTTGGTTTATGGTATCCTAAAGATGAAAATTTTGATTTATGTGCATACATCGATGCAAATTGGGCAGGTTATGTAGATGAAAAAAAGAGTACCACAGGTGGTGCAATCTTTCTTGGTAGCAGATTGATTTCATGGATCAGCAAGAAACAAAATTGTACATCATTATCAACAGCAGAATCATAATATGTTGTAGTAGCAACTAATTGTACTCAGGTATTATGGATCAAGCAAATGTTGAAGGATATAAAGGTAAAATGCAAAGAACCAGTAATCATCTATTGTGATAATTCAGCAGCAATTGATATATCAAAGAATCTGGTATTTCACTCTAACACAAAGCATGTTTCTATTAAGTATAATTTTTTGAAAGAGAATGTTGAAGCAAATGAAGTAAAATTGGTTTATGTGAATACTAAAGAGAAAATTGTGGATATCTTTACAAAGCCTTTGCCTAAGGAAACATTTCAATATCTCAAAGAGCAGATTGGGGTAATTTCCCCACCGATAGAGACTTAGATGATGAAGATTGGCATCAAATCGGCAGGGACTAAAATAGAAAAATCTTTTTCTAGCTTTGATGGAGGAAAGCTACTTCTCAGGGGGAGTAGTGGGTTGAATGTTAAGTTTGAATTCTTAACTTCTTTGGCATTTGATGTCAAAGGGGGAGAGATATCTATGGAAAAACATTATTCCTTGGAGGAGAGATTATTCATTGGGGGAGAGATATACTCTTTCGATATATGTATTTTGGTTTTTGTTTCTGTTACAAACTTTGTATCGATCTACCTTTGGGAGTTGTTTGGTTTACTAGTTTTGGCATTTTGTTTTTGGCACTTAGATGTTTTTCCATCTATTGTTGCCATCAATGCCAGAGGGGGAGATTGTTGGTATTATGGATGACTTTGTCATGTGTTGCATTGGTTTTTTCATTGATGTCAACACTTGTCTTTATGTAGGTTTATATTATGTTCACCGGTATATGGTTAGTGATTTATGCACAGTCACTGGTATATATTCACTAGCAGGTTATATGGTTCACCGACAACAATGATGACTTGTTATCATCTAGAGATCATTTGGTTATGTCAAAGACATGGATTGGAAGTCTGGATTTGGTGTTTTGTTTATTGGTCTAATCGGGTTGACAGATTTGCCTTTACCGGTAGATAGGTCTAGGTTATGGACCGATACATGTTATCTATTCCATATCAGCATGACACATTATGGAGATTATTTATTGATTGGTTATTGTGGTAAAATGAATTGAGCTGACATGTTATATCGCATCAAGACTCATTTGAAATTGATTTAATTATAATATCTTTAGTGAGCTGACCTATACATTTGGTCTTAGGTTTTGTATAAATGATTGTAAGATCTTATTGAAGATCCAGAAAATGGATATTGTATGAGTGTGTTTGAATATTGAAGAGTGAAAATAAGAAGATCCTTATGCGAAGCACACAGACATTATTTGATGGTTGAAGGAAAGTTATGAAGGTGTTTTGACACTCATGTTCAGAGCTTAACTGGTACTGAATCTAGCATTGGAGATGCTAATTTGAGCATTACATTATCATTGGATTTAACCATCCAATTGTGTAGTTAGTGTGACTCCTATTTTGTGATTGAGTAGTGAGCTCTAGGCAGTTAGCCTTTCTGCATGTGCAGACCCCATTTGTATACAGATACTATCTGCATTAGTATCATCTGATTGTGGGTAAGGTTTCCCACCATGGTTTTTACCTTACCGGTTTTCCACGTCAAAATCTTTGTGTTATGTGTTGTGGATGTTGTTTCACTCTCTGTTTTATGCATTAAGTTAAACCAATACTACTATAACTATTAAACTATTTTATTGACACTTAAGTTTGGTTTACCGACATTAATTTTAAGCTGGAATAATTTGCATTTGGTTTATAAATCACTGAGAACTAGTTCACAACTGATTCACCCCCCCTCTCAGTTGTCCTTCCCGGGACCTAACAGCGAATTCACATCCGGTGAATTTAACAGTTATTGTGAGAAGTATGGGATAAGGAGACAATTGTCTGCACCCCAGACACCTCAGTAAAATGGTGTTGTGGAAAGATAGAACATAACTATCTTAGATGCAGCTAGAACTATGATGATGGAAGCTAATTTGCCTCATATCTATTGGAGAGAAGTTGTGAGCACAGTGGTATACACATTCAATAGAGTTCATATCAAAGGAGACAGTGGTAAGAAACCTTATGAGTTATGGTTTGGTCATACACCTACAGTTAAGTATTTCAAAATCTTTGGTAGTAAATGCTCTATAAAAAGAGATGATTCCATTGGAAACTTTGATCCTAAATGTGATGAAGGGATATTTATTGGTTATTCTAATAAAATCAAAGCATATAGATGTTATAACAAAAGATTGGAGAGAATTGTGGAGAGTGCTAATGTCAAGGCGGATGAGTTGTATAAAAGTCAAATCAGAACTTATGAGAGAGAATCAAAAGTGGATATGATAATAACTAAACCAGTAGCACCTGTACCGGAATAGAATGTTGAACTAGTTACCCCGACAGTATCAAAAAATTCAACAGTAACTGAAGATCAGCGCAGAGAAATAGAAAGTTAGAAGACTCCTAGGTATGTAAGGTGAAATCATTCAGAAGATCAGATCATTGGAGATAAGAACAAAAGAGTAATGACAAGAAGAAGGTTGGTAGCTGATGAGGTATGCTTAATTTCTCAAGTTGAACCGATATCAGTTATTGAAGCTTGTAAAGATGAATGTTTGATGAGAGCTATGGAAGAGGAATTAGATTAGATTGAAAAGAACAACACATGGACTTTAGTTCCCCAGCCTAAAAATAAGAATGTTATTGGAACTAAATGGTTTTTTAGGAATAAAATGAATGAGGATAGACAAGTTGTGAGGAATAAGGCTAGACTGGTATGTAAAGGATATTCTCAAAAGGAAGGAATTGATTATGATGAGACTTTTGCTCTCGTAGATAGGATTGAAGCTGTGAGAATATTTCTTGCTTATGCTACCCATAAGAAATACAAGGTTTATTAGATGGATGTTAAGTGTCATTTTTGAATGGAGATCTTGAAGAGGAAGTTTAGATTGAGCAACCTGATGGATTTTCACTTTAAGATGACAAAAACATGGTTTTCAAGTTAAGGAAATCTTTATATGGATTGAAACAAGCCCCTAGAGCTTGGTATGCTACATTGGACAAATATATTTTCAAGCTTGGTTTCACTAAAGGTAATGCTGATGGTAACTTATATTATAAGATCACTGATGATGACATATTGATTGTTGAAGTCTTTGTTCATGATATCATATTTGGAGGTGAGGATAAGTTATGAAGAATGAGTTTGAGATGTCTATGATTGGGGAGATGAAAATTATCTTAGGTTTGCAGATTACTTAGAATTATAAAGGTATTTCCATCTGTCAAACTAAGTATGCTAGAGAGTTGTTGAAGAAATTTGGTATGGAGAATTATAAACTGGTTGCTACCCCTATGGTTACAAGTGAGAAATTGTCAAAGAATGATGTATCAGCTTCGATAAATCCTACAAGGTATAAATCTATGATTGGTGGTTTGTTATATCTGACTCAGACTAGACTGGATATAATGAATGTAGTTTGTATTGTATCAAGATATTAGAGTGATCCTAGAGAGAATCATGAGAGAGCGGTGAAAAGGATTTTTAGGTATTTGCAAGGAACAACTGAGTATGGTTTGTGGTATCCTAAAAATGATGACTTTACACTATATGCATATATAGATGATGACTGGGTTGGAGATGTTGATGATTGGAAAATCACATCCGGTGGAGCTTTCTTTATTGGAAAGAAACTTGTTTCATGGATCAACAAGAAACAGTCATGTACTTCTTTATCTATTGCTGACGCTGAGTATGTTGTTGTTGCTACTAACTGTACACAAGTTCTATGAATCAAGCAAATGGTGAAGGATATAAGGGTAGAATGCAATGAACCAATAGTTATTCACTATGATAACTCTGTTGATATTGGCATATCAAAGAATCTAGTATTTCATTCTAAGACAAAGCACATTTCTACCGAGTACAATTTTCTGAAGGAGAAGGTGGAAGGAAATGAAGTCAAACTGGTTTATGTGAACACTAAAGAGCAGATTGCAGATGTCTTCACTAAACCTTTTCCTAAGGAATCATTTGAGTACTTCAGAGACAGATTGGGAGTTTCTGCCCCTCCAAAAGAGACTTGGGTGATGTTGATTGGCATCAATCTGGCATGCATTATCACAACTATCATTCATCATAGATTGATGTGTTGGTGCTAGTACTCAGGGGGAGTAGTCAGTTGTGTAGTTTAGAGGTTTTATGACTTTGCTTTGATGTTTATGTTAGATTTCTAGTATTGATGTCAAAGGGGGAGAGATATATATGTGAAAAAAGAATCTTAACAAGGATATCATTCACAAGGGGAGTTTGGTCTATTGGTTCTAAACTTCATTGTCATATCATTTTGGGGAGATTGTTGGATGTCTTCCTTTGGGGGAGACTTGTTCGGCACTTCTTGGCACTTGGATGTTTTTCACATCTAGTGTTGCCATCAATGCCAAAAGTGGAGATTGTTAGCAATTTGGAGGAATTCATTATGTCTTGCATTGATATTTATCATTGATGTCAGTACTAGTTGTTTTGTTGTATACTGGCTTCCGGTAGAGTGGTTGGTTTTTGTTGTTGATCTGGAGATTTGTCTTCGGTTTGGTACGACTGTTGGAATTGGTTTGGATTGGTTATTCATGTGTTCCTGGTGTGTATCACATTCAGTTGGTTTGGGATTTCATGATCCGGATGCTATCATTTATTCTAGTTATCGGTAAGGGTTTTACCGACAACACTTTGTTGAAGATCTTTTGGTGAATCCGATAAGTGGTGTTGGTGTAGCTTCTAGAAGGTTATCAAGATGCTGATGGTTATCTTGTTCATGTTCCATTTGTTCGTGGTGCTTCATTTGTCTTATGGTGACCTATTTTGGGTCTGATGTTATTCTACTAGGTTATGGACTGGTTTATGTAACGTGTTGGTTGATGCTCCTGATGCGTCACCAATTGGATTTATTGTTTGGTTTATGTTGTTTCAATATTAGGCTAACTTGGTTTATCATTGGTTTGTGGTATTATGTAATGGAGCTATTGTATTATCTTATAGGTTGCCAACCTAATTGCTTAGGCCCCGGGTTGGTATAAATATGATGTAAGATCTCTTTGTAGATCGTAGCATGGGATTAAGGTTATGGGATTCTCTATGTGCGAATAAAGTTGTAATCATATGCAGAGGTTTTGGTCGATCATAGGTGATCAAACTGGGTTTGTGAAAGAGGTTTAAGACCTCTTCTACTAAGCTTAACTAGAACAGTACTCAGGCATAGGAGATGCTCTTCTTGCAGTTCATTCTGTATATGGTGAAAAGTGAATAATGGAAACAACAATATTGAAAGACTAAATAAATTCAACCACAAAACCCTAGCCTAACAACAACAAAGATCCACCATAACATATGAAGATTACCTAAGACAATGCAAATCAACAAAATCACAAAGATTATACCATCACATGTCCACTAGGCTTTGAATCTCCATTCTTCCTATCTCTGTTGATCTTGCTTGATATATTTACTCTTGGATTTTATGTGTGCATAAGAGCTCAGCAAAGAATGAAAATGTGGTTGATAGCTTGATCACATAAGATTGATTAGAATGTTCATTAACTAAATAGAATGCTTACGGGGGCTAATAATGAAGGAAGCATCCTCTTATATAGAAGACACTGTAGGAAATAGAAGGATAAGATTAAGAGGTGTAAAGATAGATGGTCAGCTAGGATTAAAGGGTAGGTAGTGTAGGAATTAAGAGATGAATGACATGTGTCATGGGTAGAAAAGGATAATGAATTAATTAAATAAATAAAGATTCATTTAATTAATAGAGGAAATGGGATCAATTAAATCAATAAAATTATTTATTTAATTTAGAGAAAAGGACAATTTAAATGAATAAGTATTTATTTAAGTGAGAAAAAGGAAAAGGATAAATGAATTAATTAAATAAATAAAAATATTTATTTAATTAGAGAGGACAATTTTAGGTGTCTACATTTTGCCCTCTTTGAGATAATGCAGCTTGTTGCGTTGTTTCAAAGAAGATAAGATGAAATGATACAAAGTTGTCCCAAGATGGGAATGATATGCCCCCTTGAGAGATTGGATGAAAATGTCTAAAAAGATCACAGACAATCTCTCGATAAGATAGAAAGGCTAGAAAGGACTGACAAGATAGGATGGAGTGATAGAGTCACAAGATAAAGAAGACTGACACAAGAGACTAGGGCTGGGATATTCTATAAGATAGAATATGAGGGAAAACATCCTCATTGTCATCCACACATCTAATAGATCAGAGTGTAGGGAGAGTAGAGAGTAGTCAGCAGTCAGTAGTGATGGTGTTGGTGCACAGATTTAATTGCGTTTGTCGATATCAGAGGCCAATAGATGCAAGATAGCCAGTGAGTACCAAAAAAGATCCTTGTACCCTTTTGCATTAATTGTTCTCATAAATGTATGTTAGGTGGGTCAATAAATGCACATTAGGTAATTCATAGAAACTTGTCAAGCAGGGCAAAAGACGTGAAGGCACGTCTGTATTGGTGCCAGGCGCATCTGGGTAGGTTAGGTGTGTCTATGTCGAGCATAAATGCGTCTATGGTTTGAAATGTGTCTATGAAATGCAGGCACATTTGTGAAATGTAGGGAAGGCACGTCTATGCAGAATAGAGGCACGTCTATGTGTTTCAGGTGTTTATGTGAAATGAAGAAACGTCTATGAAGAATATAGGCATGTTTGTGTCATGAATGCATGTTTATGTCTTCAAGTTCAAATCAACAGTTGTGTGATAAACATACAATGTCGATTGGATAAGTTGTTGAGAACATACACTCAAATAGGTCCTCTAGGGAAGACTAGGATAATAGATAGGGTTGGGATTGACAATTTTGTGATAGAACATACGTTGCCAATCAGGAAACTACTCAAGAAGATACACTCAAGAAGAGTCCCTAGGATAGGATAGAGAAAGGTACTTTGTGATGAACAAAGAGTACCATATAAATTGACAATTTTGTGATAGAACATATGTTGTCAATTGGATAAGGCTGAAATTGGCAATTCTGTGATAGAACATATGTTGTTAATTGGATTAGGCTGAAATTGATAATTTTGTGGTAGAACATACATTGTCAATTGGATAAGATACTCAAGAGGATACACTCAAGTAGGTGCCCTAAAAGATAAGATAAAAGAAGCACTTTGTGATGAACAAAGAGTACTACTAGGATAGAGTGCCATATGATAGATATGCGCACTAGGATAAAAAAGCAACAATTTGTGATGAACAAGGAGTACTACTAGGATAGGTTGCCATATGATAGATATAAGCACTAGGATAAAAAAAAACACTTTTTGATGAATAGGGAGTACTACTAGAATTGACACAGTTGATTTTCTTGATTGCAAGAGGACCTACCTATGCTAGAGTCATGGGAAACATACCCATCGACTCAGGGATTATGACTAGAGTTGACATTGGAGGATAGAGCAGCAGTTGCGGCCATGGGATTACGATATATTATGTATATGCCTAAGTTTCAAGCTAACATGGGGTTGCTGACTGCATTAGCCAAGAGATGACACTCAGAGACATGCATGTTTCAGTTGTCGATGGGTGAGATGATAGTCACCTTAGAGGATGTGTACAGGATACAGTAGATACTGATCAATGGGGAGTTGGTTCCTTACAATAGAGAGGGAGATAGGGAGGCATTGAGATGAGTGTTCTAGGATCTAGGGCTAGAGATGAGGGCATGACATGTGGCCTGGGACACCATGACAACTATAAGATTGGCTCTACCAATGGTGTTGGCAGGAGTTATCACTGGGTTCCTCTATCTAGATAGGGTGACATGAGGGTTGGCTATGGGATAAGGGAGGACTATGGAGACATTGGTGTCTAAGCATACCAGGTTTGGATGGGGGTCGTGTCTACTGGAACACTTGTATTATGAGCTGCATTAGTTTGTGTATCATGGATCAATGGGATTGGGGTGTGGAATGACATTGTTGCAAGTATGGGCATATGAGCATCTTTCGGTTACATGACCGATACATTTTGGAGGTAGGGGACATGGGCACATATATGTGCATTTGTATGATATGATTACTTCCCAGCCACAAATTGGGAGGCTAGAGTATTGGTCCTGAGTGATCGATGAGATATATAGTGTAGTATGGAGGCCTTACCGAGATTGTGAGGATTGGGAGGATGATGCAGTGGAGCAGCCATATGTGTTCATGAGTAGGTATCTAATTGGGTGGACACTATATATCATTGAGTGGAAGTTTCTTGATAGAGTATGTAGGTAGTTTGGTAGGATACAGTGGATTCCATGAGGTTCAGGGATGTATGCACGAACAGTGAGAGATTAGGCTCATTTAGGTATGTTATTGTCCTATGATCATATAGTCGCACAAAAGAAGGAGATGGTTCCCATGCCTTGGGATATTTTGGCAGATGTGGAGGACGCAGGGATGGATGTTGAGTCCATCGCATATTGGGCAAAGCATCTGTTTCCACGGCTGATAGATTTGGGAGAGATGATAGAGGGTGATGGTGGAGATGATGGAGATACTGGTGGAGGTAGAGGTAGACGGCGAAGGCGAGGTGCAGTAGTAGAGAGGAGGGTAGCTTAGAGGAGAGATGGGAGAGAGGAGAGACAAACTCATGTAGTCAGAGGGAGAGGTGGACTGCCTTTACAAGTGCCAACAACATAGGTTCTAGGATAGGGACAGGGACAGGGATAGGGACAACAATAGGAGAAGCCACAGGGATAGGGGGAAGAGGGAGGAGAGGAGGATGAGCTACTATCCTTGAGAGAGATTTGTTAGGGACAAGTAGATGAGATTCAGGATTGAGAGAGGGATGGGGCTAGGCTTAGGAGATAGCTGAGGGACACTGAGTGAGAGAGAGATCAGGATATTCAATGCTACATAGAGGTTGAGGAGGCACTAAGGGTGGGAATATGAGCAGTAGAGGACATTGGGGCCGGATATGCCTATGTTCTATGAGCAGGGGAGGAGATAACCTACTAGAGAGAACTATATTATGAAATTGTACCACCACATCAATAGGCTAGGAGCATCCAGAGACCATCGTGGACTATGATGACCACTGGAGGGAGAGACGAGAGACATACATCTAGTGGTGCGATCATGGGTCCTCCACCACCACCACTAGATAGAGGGGGTAGGAGAGACAATCCTAGAGCAAGGACTTCTAGGGCTCAAACTTTGTCGAGTTCGACTGGCTCCAAGAGATGGAGTTCATCATAGCCTTAGAGGGCTCCCTATGAATCAATTTTTGTACCATGTTTGTATGATGATGTAGACACCTTCAAGTGATTTTGTAGCCATATATATTTTGACATCATTGTATCATTACACTTATGATTTTTCAGATATATATGTGATATGATTCATCCTTGCGATAGCTATATGCATGTGTACCTATGTGATGTTGCTTCAATATGATGCATGTTTGTCTATAATGCTTATGATGTGGATGCAAATATGTACATGATGAAATGCAATATATTTTTGCTCTTTTATGTATTATATGTTATGCATATGTGAATGTATGAAATGCAGATGAATATAATAATGCAAATAACTATTTACATGATGAGAATGTAAAATGTGCTAACATGTGTTGTGTGTAGGATATGGTGCAATTGTGATATCTATATGTATGTATGAAACACTAATATGTGGTATTGCAGGTGCAAACTACATGAAATGCAAATATTATTTATATGTCATTATATTTAGTCATGTGATAGCAGGCTACATGGACTCAAGAAGGACTATGGAGGTCAATCACGAAAGGGGGATGGAAGATAGAAGATATGGAAGTGAAAGAGCTTCTTGTGCTTTATCATCATTGAGCTTTATTATAGAAAATAGGTCATGACAATCAAGGTATAGGTTCAACCCAAAAATTTATTGTACCTGTTTGCATGGAGATCAGACAGTCACAAACAAGGAATGCCCTAGTTCATACTAGACTCATAGTGTCCTCATATCCTTGGACAAGTCATAGCATTACTAAGAGACAATCCATAGACAACAAAATAAATAGGTGAACATATCCCATCCTCTCCTTTCTAGTCAAAGACATCCTAGAGATATAATCTCTAGTCAAAGACATCCCAGAAAAGCTGAAAGACATGTCACCAAAAAGATAAAGTCAAAAGAAAACGTATGTTGTTGGCACCTATAAAGGCAGTCCACCTCTCCCTCTGACTACATGAGTTTGTATAAGTCTATTTGATTGTGGTCACAATGTTTTCATTCACAAAAGGATAAATAACACTAAACCATAATGTTGTCTAAGTTTGTTAAAAGATTTTATTTCTTGAAGCCCATTGTTGCTTGTGTCTCATTTGAAACTAGTTGAATCTATGAAATTCATACTTTATTGCAGAGAAGATAGAATTTTATTGTGGATCTATGATGCAAGTGTTGCTTTATTGTGGAATGCGCACGGATAGACTAGAGAAAATTGGAAGAAACTGTACTCCTTAGAATGTGTGATGATCATAGTTCCACACCAATCACTAGACTTAGAATTTAGCGTAGCCATAGATAGGAGCTAATTTATTATGGATGGAAAGGGGTGAAAAGAAAGGATTATTATGAATGGATAACCAATCTTAGGTAGATCAATAACAAGCCATGATGGGAATGGGTAAGTTTATTATGGATGGATAGGCTATGTGTGTGTGTAAAAGTGAAAGGATGAAAGTAAATCCTCAAGGAGGGAACAGCAATGTCTCTACACATGGTGTCGGTGACCCGGTTTTCACCAATGTACTTTCCCAAGGCACCACCAAAGTGGTTTTCACCGTTGCACAAATTTATTTTTCTTTACTTTTTTTCTTTTTTTTTTTGTTTTTTTTTTGTGTCACAAGGCACCTGTTTGCTAGGTTTTCACCAAGTAATGATTTTTTTATTTTTATGATTTTTTTGTTTTTTTGAATTTTTTGAATTTTTTGTATTTTTGATTTTTTGATTTTTTTGTATTTTTGAATTAGGATATTTTGAAGAGCTATCTGTAAAACCTGCGAAGGTGAATTCTATTGATAGGATCTTCCAAGGGTTCTCCTTTTGGTGTCAAAAGGTGATATGCACCTGATCCATAGACTACTGTGATGACATAAGGACCCAACCAATTGGGCTCAAATTTTCTTGTCTTTTCTCGATCCTGCTGATTCTTGGGGTTCTCTCTCAGCACTAGGTCACCCACCTCAAATGTGTGAGTCTTTACCTTATGATTGTAGGTGTGATATTCCTCGACTGAATGATGTGTGGCTTGAGTGAATGTCTTCCTTGATAAATGAACTAAGATAGAATTACTAATGTGTGGACTACACAGGCCCATATGCGTGTCACCTAAAGAAGTTTGGGCTTCCCTGATAATAAAGTCCCTCGAGAAAGATCCATTAAAGGTCCATGATGTATTGTTGAAAGGGAATGGATGTGTGGAACAAGTAGATGAGGAATGAAGGCTAATCATTGCGAGAAGAAGTGAAAGTAGGATGGTATGATGGAGACTTAGGATTAACAAGTATGTTTTATCACTTAAAATTGTAGAACTTTTGCCCCCAGTTATTTTGATATTAGGGGAGATCATCTCTTTCTCTTTTTATTTCATAGGAGTTTTATCCTTGACCTTGATTTTTGAAAAGTCCAATAGCTTTTGATTTTGATTTGTACTAAAGTACTTCTCTTTATTTTTTAATTTTAGATTTTTCTTTTGAAAGCTTCATTTTTTATCCCCAATAAGTAAGGGATTTTCTGATTCTTGTTTATCCAAGTCTCGAAGAGGAGAGGAAATGGAATGAGTGGATGATATGGTAAAGCTATGTGAGTTCTCAAGAGGGTTGGTGATATATTCAATAGATTCTTTGTTGGAATTACTCTTAGGACTATTGATATCAAGAGCTACTTGCACCACTAGAGGAGATTTGAATTCAGACTTAGTAGCCACAACACTAGGTGGTTCACACCCAATTCCTTGATATTGCAAATTGTTTGTAGGTTGTTCATGTCGACTAAATGTTTTAGAAGATGAGGGGAGTTGATCAACATGAAATATATACTCACTGCATCCCATGTCTTTAACCTTGAACTTTTCTTTGATCTTTTCTTGTTTTGATGTAGAAGCTTTCAAGGATTCGGGACCAACATATGTTGATGAAGGAACAACCTCTTGATTGATTGGGGTTGTCATTTCTGATCTAGGTCACAAATTGTTGCAATATATGAATAGGTTTGGATCATCTTTGATGGTCACTTAAACTCCATTGTGATGGACTTGAAAAGCACTGAGAGGGGGGGATGAATCAGTGACACCAAATTTAAAACTACTTTAGACACTAACTGGTAGATGAACTTAACAAAGATTTTAAAAACAATGCATGCAATCCAAAATGATATAATAGCATCCAATAAAAGTAAAGAATCCACCATAACAGAAGTGTTTATATGTGGAAAACCCAAATAGGTAAAAACCACGATGAGATGGAACTCACAAGTTAACTATCTGCAGTAATAGATAACTGACCGGTTAAGGTCTACAAAGTGCTCTGCTAGGAGCGAATCTTGTAAGAGATCCCAAAGCTTGATTAGAAGCTTATACCCTGTTAAAGGCAGTACCCTATTAGGAGTAATATCGGTGGAGGATTTCTGAATCCAAACTAATGGATCACCTTGTTAGAGGATTTATACAATGAAGCTTGTTAGAGCTTACCCGGTTAAGGGATTTGATTCTACTGTAATGGTTAGAAAACAACAAGAATAACTTGATGTGTTCTAAGTAGCACAATATTTGCTTGATCAAATCTTTTGAAGAATATTCAACACTTCTATTCAACACACTCTTCATCTTAACACTTAACACTTTTCAACAAAAACTTTCGCTCTTCATGGATACATCGTTAATGGAAGATTTATTAAGATGTCGATATATAGACATTCAGATTTCATGTCAACCTAAGGAAATCATAACGCAATTTCCTAGGTGAAGTGTTTCTGGACAAGTGATCATAACTCATCACAAAAATGACCACCAAGTAGTCAGTGCTAGTAACTCATCACATAAATAACAAATACCGGTTGGAACAATCAATACCAATTTGAATAAAACATATGAACCATTTTCCTTGAATCTCCACTTGATCTCCATCTTGATCTTCATATTGATGCCAACTTAGTATAACCACAAGTTGTCTCTTATGCACATATCGGTTGACACAAAGTACCAGTTAGAGATTAACCACAAGGTATACCGATTGACAGTGTAAACAATTGAAGTTACACCGCTAGTCAATATAATTATATGTGTGTGTGAGAGTGTTTCATCAATGACAACAAGTGATGAATATATTACAATCTTCATCAAGCCAACAATCTCCCCCTTTGGTATTGATGGCAGCACTTAGAAAATTTTACAGTAATACCACTAACAGTGCATGCATAACAAAATTACACATTTACTCATGCTCTCCCTTAATGCATAGATTATACAAAATTTTCAAAAAAACATACATATTTCTACTTCCCCTTTGACAACAATGCCAAATTGAAAAGGTAAAATATATATATGTATAGAAATTTTCTATCAAAATGTTTAGCATATACAACAGTAACTGAAAAAAAATTTCATGCATTAGCTAATCTCATAAAAATAGCATTGAAGCTCTTCTTCATCTGTGACAAAGAGTTTTCCCATTATTCTAGTATGTTTGCAGTATAATCGAATGTAGATGTTAGCTATGAATGAAATTCTTCCATTGAGTCTAGTGTGCAGGTTTCAGGGGTTGCAAGAATAGCTTCTGCATTGAAGTAGGCTCTCTGAACAATGTCTTCTTGTGATGTGAGTAGACTTTTGAGTTCTTTAAGAGATCAAAGTCTCTTTGCCTTTTCTCATTATCATAGTTGTTCACTTTTTTATGCAAATCATCTACAGACTTGTTAAAGGCATGTATGGAGTCCTGGAGTGGGACATATGCCTTGCATATCCTTTCCATTTCTTTCTCTATTTCAACTTGACTTTTTGAAATGTCAGAATAAAAGAAAGTAACATTGGAGGTAGAGGAAAGATACTTTCCTCCCATTTCAATAGCTTTTCTCAACAGACTTTTATTGTGAGATAGAACCATTTTGCCACTATCAATATCCTTTTCCATTTTTTCTCCATATTTCTTCTTGTGGCTCTTTTCGACATACAGTTGAGCAGCATCATCTAGTGACTTGATTTGATCAGATGCATCTGCAACTGACTGACCAAGTTTTCTAATGGGTGTAGAAAGATGTGCTATAGATGTTTCCAGTAGTAGAGTAGATAAAATATCTACTGCAGTTAGAATTGTATCTGCTTCAACCCTTTTCTCTTTCAGTCTCTTCTTATGCACTCTAGATTGCATAAAATTAGCAATATTCATCATTTCAGAGGTGCTCATACTATCCACATCAATGGTTCCCAAAATACTCAAAGAGTCATCATCATCCTCATTGATTTGCTTTTGTTTTGTTGGTTTAGAGGATACAACCTTAATGATTGATCTCTCAATATTCTTCTCAGGTGACTATGTGGCAACATTTTCAGTGGGCTCCTTCTGAATTTCTTGAATGATCGGTGGAGATTGGGGTTTCTCCAGTTGTTTTGTTGTTGGTGGATTGTCCACTTTTAGTTGAGTATATGGTTGCTCAACCAGTGTAACCTGTACATTAGTGATTGTTGGGGGCTCCATATCTGGTGCAATGTTGTCTCTAGATAGGTCCACTGTGTTATGAACATCATCATCAACAAGAATAATGGAATCATCCTTCTTATTGAGGGGATAGACCTCATCAAGTTGAATAATCTCCTCTTCATCCATTTTCGATCTATTAACATCATCAGCAACATTATCCTCATTCATAGAGGATTGGATGAGCTCTTCCATCTGTTTGATTTCAAAGGCTACTTGATGGGTCTCAATCTCAACAATTGCCTTCTTTCCACTGAGTAACTTCAGTCTTCTTGCTTTGAATGTAAACTGAGATTTGTATCCAGCAACTAAGGCACTAATATAATCCTTAGGAAAATATTGTACAAATACCTCATCAATCATTTCTTTTTCTAATATAATAGCTTCCTCCCATTTTATCAAAATAATAGTGTTCAAATAATTTGAGATATCCTTTTCTAATTCATATGGATATCTACTGTAATAACACAGATGAGTGATTACCTATTTAATCATTGTCTCTTTCTCATTTTCAATGAAGGAATCAAAATGCTCCTTTAAATTTTCAAACCTATTCCTCCTTCGTGTCTTCATTGTCCTTTCAAAATGGGTTTCAAGTTTAAAGGATGTAATATCAATAGGCACAGTTTCCTTTGGCACTTCCTTAACCTTCTTGGGTATTCTACTGGTTGTCTTTCCCTTCTTTGGTTCTTCATCATAATTTGTTCCCTCATATTCTGGTTGCAAAATTAATTTTTTGCCTCTCTTCTTTGTCTCCATCTTAGTATATACCTTGTGTTTCAATTCCTTTTTGGTTAGGACACTCCTGGTAACCCTAGTACTCTTTGTTGTTGGAGATGCTTCACTAGACTTTTTATTCTTTTCTCTTGTACTTTTAATAGGTGCGGTACTAGTTTGTTCAGGTGCCGCTTGGACTACCACAATGTCCAATTTTGACTGCTTCTTGTCTATTGGTGATTCTAATAGGGTATTAGCATAACCAACTAGTAGATCATGCTTAACCTCATAACTCATGTCTTCCATTTCTTCTTCTCTTGGCTCAATTGCTTGCATTAAGAAAAATTCAGTGGTAACAGTGAAGATTATGTCCTTCTCAAAGTATTTTACCACTTATTCTGGTAGCCTCATTCTCATACTCATCTTCTTTTGTAACTCATTGAAATACCTATTCAGGGCACCATGGAAAGTATTCTTTACACCCTTGATTTTGTTCTTGATTTGAGCCGAGACCGGTGAGTCCTTTGACCACTCAATGTCTCCAATCCCTGGTAGAAAGTTCTGAAAGTAAAAGAATAGACTGATAATAGCTGACCATACTTGAATTTCAGACTGCTATCCTTCTTGATAGATTGCAAATTCAAAAACAATTGTCTCCTGATAGCTTCACAGAGATCATAGTCTGCATTATCAACAATCATTCTGTGAGCTATGTGAACTGCTGTAGATGGATAATTGTTAAGTCTACTAGAGTAAAATACTCAGTAGCCTATCACCATTACCACTAATTTTACTTCAGGTTCGTTAATTTTTTTGATGGAAAACAAATGCCTATCAGATATAAAACCGATTAAGTCAAAGACAGTATCCTTTAAAATTTTCCTTAGCTCAGATACTTCACCGGTTGAGAAATAGCCAGTCACAGCCCAAATGGCTTCCTTTTTAATTATGTGAGTCCTTTCTAAGTACATTCTTTCTCCATGAACTCTACTCAAAATTATTCTCATATGTGCTTCTTTGAAATCATCAAGAAAATAAGAGGCATTATGAAAACCCTTTTCGAAAATCCTAGCATACTATGTCTTAATCTTGCCATTCTTATTGCAAAGTGATTTCAATTGTGTGTGGATGTATAGAGACCCTAAGTCTTCTAACTTGCAGTCAATATAAATGGAAAAATCACCTTTGACGAAAACTCCGCTCGGAACTTGCGATAATGCATTATATGACACAATCTTATCTGCCTTTTGAGCTTCCATAGGCTCAGAAGTGATCATTAACTTCTCTACAAATTTTGAAGTAAATGCCATTCTAGATGAACCAGATTCAAAGTGGTATGTTCAAAGAAATACCTTGTTTCATGCACGTTGCCCCGTTTACCAGTTGAAATGCCCAAGTGCACACCAATTCGACCTTCAACAACCTTAATTTCAACTTAATTTCACAAATCACGAAATGATTCAATAATTAATAGGAAAAAAATCTTACTCAACTCAGTAAGTGCTCCAAATTTCTTTCTCAAATGCATTAGGGTAGAAATGACAAGGTAAAAATCATTTTTATCCTTTTTACCTACTGCAATAAATGCTCGTTCATTAGGGTTACAAACCCTAATTTCACCTCTCAAGTGGAAAACTGGTTGATAACATGTTAACAAAAAGTTACCAAACTTTCATGTTTGAAAATTCTTTTCCCACTCATTTTTCACAAGGTGTCTAGAGATTTTTTACCATTAAGCTCCCCTTAGCCATATTAAAAAGGATTAAGTCACTGGTGTAGGGTTATCTTCACTGGGTGAAGGAACAGTTTCTTCTCCAGGTGATTCATCACTTTTCTTATTTTGAATCCAATTCATATCCTCTCTAGTTTCTTCAATATCAACTTTCTGCTTTCCTTTATGATCCTTAGAAGAGTTCACCGGTTTTCTATTTCTAGATCTACAAAATTTTGCTAAGTGCCCCGGTTTGTTACATTGATAAAAGGCCATTCTAGATGATCCCCAAGGTCCTACATTTCCTCTTCTTGATCTTCTTCTATAGTTCATAGCCACATGACCAAAGTTATTACAGATCATGTAAATAAAATGTGTTTCCTTTTCCATCTCAAATGGACTAAACCGGTTGTCATAGGATATTTGCCAGTTCAGGTTTACCC
Organism: Cryptomeria japonica; assembly: GCF_030272615.1. NCBI lineage: Eukaryota > Viridiplantae > Streptophyta > Pinopsida > Cupressales > Cupressaceae > Cryptomeria > Cryptomeria japonica. The sequence goes on along the minus strand of NC_081410.1, from coordinate 252,251,417 downwards.
ATTTATCAAAGTTCCTTATCCAGTCACCATTTGGTCTTGGATGCATGTGTGGTACAGGATTGTTTTCTCCATATCTGTACTAAACAAATCTATGTCCATACATTCCACATGTGAAGCAATGACCTTCAAAATTCTTGGACACATACCTAGCATTAGTATTGTAACTTGCATTTTTGTTAGGTTTGTCTCTACAAACATTTGTAGTGTGACTAGGTTTATAGAAAACAAAGCAGATAGGTTGAAAGACCTTCTTACCGGTAGGCTTATTGATCTTAGGAGCAGATTTGTTCTTTGGATTGTTGCTCTTTGTACCAAAGGATTCACCTTTTTTAGTTGTATGAAAACCAAGTCCAGAGATATCACCCTTCATTCTTTGTGATTGAATTTGTTCTTCCATCATGGTAGAACTTTTGATGAACTTTTCCAATTTCTCATTGGCTTCAGTAAACTGTTTGATGAGATCTTCATTATGCTTAGACAGGTTCTCTTTCAAAGATGATGCAAGTTCAAGATCTAGCAGCAGGTTCTCCTTTTCTTCTCTTTCAACAATCAAATGCTCATGCATAGTGGTATTTTCCCATTTGATCTTTGTAATCTCTTGATCTCTTTCCTTGATAAGATCTTCAACAACTCTTCTGACTTCCATTTCCTGACTCATGTGGATACTGAGACCTTTTAGTTCTCTCCTCAGATTCAGTTTCTCACCCTTTAACTTTTCAACTTCCTCTACTAAAGCATCAATATTGGCTTCATCTGAATAACTATTATCATATATCTCCAATAGTTGTTCAGTTAGCTCTCTCCTTTTCACTTGAGAAGCCTTCAGTTTGGCCCTAAGGATTTCAAGTTCATTTCTGCTAGCTTCTAGCTCTCTAGCCATCTTGAAGTAGCTCATGTCCCCCATGGTGGTTTCAAGGCTCCCTTCTAAGTGGTTAGGCTTCAAATAAAATAGGCTCTGGTACCAATTTATGGACTTGAAAAGCACTGAGAGGGGGGGGTGTGAATGAGTGACAGCAAATTTAAAACTACTTCAGACACTAACCGACAGATGAACTTAACAAAGCTTTTAAACACAATGCATGCAATCCAAAATGATATAACAACATCCACAAAAATTAAATCATTCACCATAACATAAGTGTTTATACATGAAAAACCCAAATAGGTACAAACCACGGTGAGATGGAACTCACAAGTTAACTATCTATAGTAATAGATAATTGATCAGTTAAGGTCTACAAAGTGCTCTAATAGGAGTGAATCTTGTTACAGATCCCAAAGCTTGATTAGAATCTTATACCCTATTAAAGGCAGTACCCTGTTAGGAGTAACCTCGATGGAGGATTTTTGAATCCAAACTAATCGATCACCTTGTTAGAGGATTCCTCGGGTACTTCACCGGTTGATAAATATCCAGTCACAACCTGAATGGCTTCCTTTGTAATTGTGTGAGTCCTTTCTAAGTACATTATTTCTCCATGAAATCTACTCAAAATTATTCTCATATGTGCTTCTTCGAAATCATCAAGAAAATAAGAGGCATTATGAAAACCCTTTTCGAAAATCCTAGCATACTATGTCTTAATCTTTCCATTCTTATTGCAAAGTGATTTCAATTGTGTGTAGATGTATAGAGACCCTGAGTCTTCTAACTTGTAGTCAATATAAATAGACAAATCACCTTTGACCAAAACTTTGCTCGGAACTTGCGATAATGCATTATATGACACAATCTTATCTGCCTTTTGAGCTTCCCTAGGCTCAGAAGTGATCATTAACCTCTCTATAGATTTTGAAGTAGATGCCATTCTAGATGAACAAGATTTGAAGTAATATGTTCAAAGAAATACCTTGTTTCATGCATGTTGCCCTGTTTACCAGTTGAATTGCCCAAGTGCACACCAGTTCAACCTTCTACAAGCTTCAATTCAACTTAATTTCACAAATCACTAAACAATTTCTGAAATTAACAACAAAACAATCTTACTCATCTCGGGAAGTGCTTCAAATTTATTTCTTGAATACTTTCGGTTAGAAATGACAAGGTGAAACTTGCTTTTATTCTTTTTACCTACTGCAATAAATGCTCACCCGTTAGGGTTACAAACCCTAATTTCACCGCTCAAGGGGAAAACCGGTTGATAACATGTTAACAAAAAATTACCAAACTTTCATGTTTCAAAATTCTTTTCCTGCTCATTTTTCACAAGGGGTCCGGAGATGTTTTACCATTACAATCCCCTTAGCCATATTAAAAAGGATTAAGTCACCGATGCAGGGTTCTCTTCACTGGGTGAAGGAACAATTTATTCTCCAGGTGTTTCATCACTTTTCATATTCCAAATCTGATTCATATCCTCTCTGGTTTCTTCAATATAAACTTTTTGCTTTCCTTTCTAATCCTTAAAAGAGTTGACCGGTTTGCTATTTCTGGATCTACAAAATTTTGCTAAGTGCCCCAGTTTATTACATTGATAACAGAACATACTAGATGATCTCCAAGGTCCTACATTTCCACTTCTTATTCTTCTTCTGCAGTTCATAGCTACATGAACAAAGTTATTACAGATCGTGCAAATAACATTTGTTTCCTTTTCCATCTCAAATGGACTAAACCGATTGCCATAGGATCTTTGCCAGTTCAGGTTTACCCGGTTATCAAAGTTCCTTATCCGGTCACCATTTGGTCTTGGATGCATGTGTGGTACAAGATTTTTTTCTCCATATCTGCACTCAATAGATCTATGTCCATACATTCCACATGTGAAGCAATGACCTTCAAACTTCTTGGACACATACCTAGCATTAGTATTGTTACTTACATTTCTGTTAGGTTTTTCTCTACACACATTTGTAGTGACCAAGTCTATAGGAAACAAAGCAAACAAGTTTCAATACCTTCTTACCGGTAGGCTTATTGATCTTAGGAGTAGATTTGTTCTTAGGATTGTTTCTCTTTGTACTAGAGGATTCACCTTTTTCAGTTGTATGAAAACTAAATCCAGAGATATCACCCTTCATTCATTATGATTGAATTTTTTCTTCCATCATGCTAGAACTTTTGATGAGCTTCTCCAATTTCTCATTGGCTTCAGTAAGTTGTTTGATGAGATCTTCATTATGCTTAGAGAGGTTCTCTTTCAGAGATGATGCAAGTTCAAGATCTAGCTGCAGGTTCTCCTTTTCTTCTCTTTCAACAATCAAATGCTCATGCATAGTGGTATTTTCTCGTTTGATCTTTGTAATCTCTTGATCTCTTTCCTTGATAAGATTTTCAGTAGCTCTTCTGACTTCCAGTTCCTGACATGCAGGTAGTGAGACCTTCTAGTTCTCTCCTCAGATTCAGTTTTTCACCGTTTAACTTTTCAACTTCCTCTGCTAAAGCATCAATATTGGCTTCATCTGAACAACTATTATTAGATATCTCTAATACTTGTTCAAATAACTCTGTCCTTTTGACTTGAGAAGCTTTCAATTTGACCCTAAGGATTTCAAGTTCATCTCTGCTAGCTTCTAGCTCTTTAGCCATCTCAAAGTAGCTCATGACCCCCATGATGGTTTTAAGGCTCCCTTCTAAGTGGTTAGGCTTGAAAGAAGTTAGGCTCTGATACCAATTGATGGACTTGAAAAGAACTGAGAGGGGGGAAGTGAATGAGTTACACCAAATTTAAAACTACTTCAGACACTAACTGGCAGATGAACTTAACAAAGCTTTTAAACACAATGCATGTGATCCAAAATGATATTACAGTATCCACAAAAATTAAAGCATCCACCATAACACAAGTGTTTATACATGGTAAACCCAAATAGGTACAAACCACGATGAGATGGAACTCACAAGTTAACTATCTACAGTAATAGATAACTGATCGGTTAAGGTCTAGAAAGTTCTCTGTTAGGAGCAAATCTTGTTATAGATCCCAAAGCTTGATTAGAAGCTTATACCCTATTAAAAGTAGTACCCTATTAGGAGTAACCTCAATGGAGGATTTTAGAATCCAAACTAATGGATCACCTTATTAGAGGATTGCTCAAGTACTTCACTAGTTGAGAAATAGCAAGTCACAGCCTGAATGGCTTTCTTTGTAATTGTGTGAGTCCTTTCTAAGTACATGTTTTCTCCATGAACTCTACTCAAAATTATTTTGATATGTTCTTCTTCAAACTCATCAAGAAAATAAGAGCCATTATGAAAACCCTTTTCGAAAATCCTAGCATACTGTGTCTTAATCTTGCCATTCTTATTGCAAAGTGATTTCAGCTTTGTGTAGATGTATAGAGACCCTAAGTCTTCTAACTTGCAGACAATATAACTGGACAAATCACCTTTGACCAAAACTCTACTCAGAACTTGTGATAATGCATTATATGACACAATCTTATCTACCTTTTGAACTTCCATAGGCTCAAAAATGATCATCAACCTCTCTACAGATTTTGAAGTAGATGCCATTCTAGATGAACAAGATTCGAAGTGATATGTTCAAAGAAATAACTTGTTTTGTGCATGATGCCCCATTTATTGGTTGAAATGCCCAAGTGCGCACTAGTTCAACCTTCTGCTACGTTGAATTCAACTTAATTTCACAAATCATGAAACAATTCGGCAATTAACAACAAAACAATCTTACTCAACTCAGCAAGCGCTCCAAATTTCTTTCTCGAATATGTTAGGGTAGAAATGACAAGGTAAAACTCACTTTTATCCTTTTTTCCTACTGTAATAAATACTCGCTCGTTAGGGTTACAGACCCTAATTTCACCGCTCAAGTGGAAAACCAGTTGATAACATGTTAACAAAAAGTTACCAAACTTTCATGTTTCAAAATTCTTTTCTCGCTCATTTTTCACAAGGGGTCTGGAGATGTTTTACTATTAAGCTCCCCTTATCCATATTAAAAAGGATTAAGTCACCAGTGCAGGGTTCTCTTCACTAGGTGAAGGAATAGTTTCTTCTCTAGGTGATTCATCACTTTTCGTATTCCAAATCCAATTCATGTCCTCTCTAGTTTCTTCAATATCAACTTTCTGCTTTCCCTTCTAATCATTAGAAAGTTTGACTGGTTTGCTATTTCTGGATCTACAAAATTTTGCTAAGTGCCCCGGTTTGTTACATTGATAATAGACCATACCAAATGATCTCCAAGGTCCTACATTTCCTCTTCCTATTCTTCTTCTGTAGTTCATAGCCACATGACCAAAGTTATTACAGATGGTGCAAATAACATTTGTTACCTTTTCCATTTCGAATGGACTAAACCAGTTGCCATAGGATCTTTGTCAGTTCAAGTTTACCCGGTTATCAAAGTTCCTTATCTGGTTACCATTTGGTCTTGGATGTATGTGTGGTATAGGATTGTTTGCTCCATATCTATACTCAATATATCTATGTCCATACATTCCACATGTGAAGCAATGACCTTCAAAATTCTTGGACACATATCTAGCATTAGTATTGTAACTTGTATTTATGTTAGGTTTGTCTCTACAAACATTTACAGTGTGACCAGGTTTATAGCAAACAAATCAAACAGGTTTAAAGACCTTCTTACCGGTAGACTTATTGATCTTAGGAGCAGATTTGTTCTTAGGATTGTTGCTCTTTGTACTGGAGGATTCACCTTTTTTAGTTGTATGAAAACCAAGTCCATAGATATCACCCTTCATTCTTCATGATTGAATTTTTTCTTCCATCATGGTAGAAATTTTGATGAACTTCTCCAATTTCTCATTGGCTTTAGTAAGCTATTTGATGAGATCTTCATTATGCTTAGATAGGTTCTCTTTCAGAGATGATGCAAGTTCAAGATCTAGTTGCAGGTTCTCCTTTTCTTCTCTTTCAGCAATCAAATGCTCATGCATAGTGGTATTTTCCCATTTGATATTTGTAATCTCTTGATCTCTTTCCTTGATAAGATCTTCAATAGCTCTTCTGACTTCCAGTTCCTTACTCATGCGGATAGTGAGACCTTCTAGTTCTCTCCTCAGATTTAGTTTCTCACCGTTTAACTTTTCAACTTCCTCTGCTAAAGCATCAATATTGGCTTCATCTGAATAACTATTATCAGATATCTCTAATAGTTGTTCAGTTAGCTCTCTCCTTTTCACTTGAGAAGCTTTCAGTTTGACCCTAAGGGTTTCAAGTTCATATCCACTAGCTTCTAGCTCTCTAGCCATCTCAAAGTAGCTCATGTCTCCCATGGTGGTTTCAAGGCTCCCTTCTAAGTGGTTAGGCTTCAAAGTAGATAGGCTCTAATACCAATTGATGGAATTGAAAAACACTGAGAGGGGGGGTGAATGAGTGACACCAAATTTAAAACTACTTCAGACACTAACTGATAGATGAACTAAACAAATCTTTTAAACACAATGCATGCAATCCAAAATGATATAACAACATCCACAAAAATTAAAGCATCCACCATAACACAAGTGTTTATATGTGGAAAACCCAAATAGGTAAAAACCACGGTGAGATGGAACTCACAAGTTAACTATCTGGAGTAATAGATAACTGATCGGTTAAGGTCTAAAATGTTCTCTGCTAGGAGCGAATCTTATTACAGATCCTAAAGCTTCGTTAGAATATTATACCCTATTAAAGGCAGTACCCTATTAGGAGTAACCTCAGTGGAGGATTTTCGAATCCAAACTAATGGATCACCTTATTAGAGGATTTATGCATTGAAGCTTGTTAGAGCTTTCCCAGTTAAGAGATTTGATTAAGTTGTAATGGTTAGAAAACAACAAGAATAGTTTGATCTGTTCTGAGTAGCACAATATTTGCTTGATAAGGTCCTTCTAAGCACATTCAACACACTCTTTATCTTAACACTTATCACTCTTCAATAAAAACTTTCTCTCTTCATGCATACATTGTTAATGAAAGATTTACTGATATTTCGATATATAGACATTCAGATTTAATATTGGCCTAAGGAAATCATAACACAATTTCCTAGGTGCAGTGTATCTGGACAAGTGATCAAAACTCATCACAAAAATGACTGGCAAGTAGTCAGTGTTGGTAACTCATCATAGAAATAACAAATACTAGTTGGAACAATCAATACTAGTTTGAATAAAACATATGAACCGTTGTCCTTGAATCTTTGCTTGATCTTCATCCTGATGTCAACATAGTATAACCACAGTTTGTCTCTTATGCACACACCGGTTGACACAAAGTAACAGCTAGAGATTAACCACAAGGTATACCGGTTAATAGTGTAAACAATTGAAGTTACATTGGTAGTCAATATAATCATATGTGTGTGAGAGAGTGTTTCATCAATGACACCAAGTGATGAATATATTACAATCATCATCAAGCCAACACATTGTGTGGGAACTTGATACATCAATCATATGTAGATGGGACTATGCTCATCTCATGAATCCATGGATGTCCTAGCAATATGTTATATGTGAGCTCTATATCAAGGACTTGACAAACCACATCCTTCGTAACTGGCCCAACTATCAAAGGTAAGGTGATTGTTCCCTTGGATGAACTCTCTTCATCATCGTATGCTTTAATGGTGATTGCATGTGTAGAGTTCATACCCTTTTCAAAATATCCCAATTGCTTAAGAGCATTCGATGCACAAATGTTCAAACCGGCTCCTCCATCTATCAGGACTCATTTTATTCAATGTTTGTGTAGGAAGGCTTCAATGTGTAAAGGTACATTATGTGGTTAGCTTATGGAGGCATCATTAGCTTTGGTGAATGTAAGAGAATATGGAACAGAAAGATATCCCACCATGGCTTGAAACTGGTCCATGTTCAGATCAGTGGGTAGAGAGGTTTCTCTGAGGACTTTGTCGAGTATGGCTTTATGCGAAGGAGATATACCCAATAGTTCTAGGATTGATATAAGTGTGGGTGTCTGCCCTAACTATTCTACTACGTTGTACTCAGGTTTGGCCAATGAATAAGTGGTGTTTTTAGCTAGAGCACCTTGTAGGGTGACCTTACCTCAATGAGTTGTAACATTACATTCGGAGGTAGATTCAGAATAAGATCCAATGCATTTTAGGACAACTTTGGCTCTTTGAGTAGAACTCTCAGGAGTTTAATCCTTATGATAATAGTACAAACCTAGTTGTCAATCAAAATGTGGTTAACAGTTGAATAATAATCATAGGACACTTTGGTATAGTTAGCTTTCTCATATGTGGCTTTGTCTTTTCCCTTGTCATGTTTAGGGAATGGTTCCTTAAACATCTCATGTTCTTGATTGGATGTATATCCCTCGATCTCAATGTCACCTCTATCAATAAAATCTTGTATAATGTTCTTCAAGCGATGGGAATTTCTTGTTTTATATCCCTTACTCCTGTGATATTTGCAATACTCATCGTCATTCCACCAATTTGGTTTGACTTTTAGCTCATATGTAGGATTGTCTAGAATTGTTACTAGCTTGTTTACCACTAACTTCCTAAAAGCTGACTCAAGTGGTTCTCCCAATGGGGTGTATTTTCTTCATGGTTTTGAAGTTGCTTGAGTATTTACTTGGTTGTTCGTAGATGAACTTGATCCTCAAAGAATGATTTTTGGTCTCACTGTGTTAGCATCAACAACGCCATCATTTAGTGTGTTCTTGTTCTTGTTCCAAAATTGTGGCTTGTCCTTTTCTTTAAAATGCTCTTTATTTTCTTTGAATATCTTGATGATTCCTTTCTCAATTAAGACCTTCTCTATCGCTAATCCTTTCTCAATGACGTCCTTGAAAGTGGACAAATAATCTTTCCTCAGGTCATAACCAATTTCTCTGCTGACATTCTATGTAAACATATCTACTATTTGTTTTTGCCGAATTTCACAAGAGCATCTGCTGGCTAAATTCCTCCATCTTTGTAAGAATGATGAAAATGATTCCCAATCTTTTTGTTTGGTGTTGCACAAAGTGGTAACTGATATATCCGTCTCTATGTTATATGAGACATGTTGCATAAAAGCTTCTACTAGATCACCCCATGACTTAATTCTAGGTGGAAGTTGGGAGAGCCAGTCCATAGCTTGTTCACCTAAGCTTTGTGGGAACAATCTCATCAAGTATGTTTCTTCTACTGCTACCTCAATGCAAGTTGTGAAAAATGTCTTATATGTGCCTTAGGGCCTCCTTTGCCTCTGTACTTATCAAACTTTGGTGTTACAAAATGTGTAGGAAATTAAGGCTTTTTAATGCTTCTATCAAATGGATAGGGACATATATCTCTCATTGTGTAAACTAGTTTTTGTGTATTGATGTCCTCCATCTTTTTTATAAGTCCTTTATCTATTGTTCCAAATTGTTTTGGGTGGAGACCAACTTCTTGGACCATATCCCATGCCTGAGCCACTGGGTGGAGGAGGAGGATACTGCATATATGATGGTATTGATTGTAAACATGCTCATATGGAGGAGGTCTATAATGATAATACATGTAGGAACCACTTGATACAGGGTCATAAGGCCTATCATGAGTTTTCTCTTATGTATTGCCCCCCAATTTGACACGGGGTTTTCTTGTGTCCAGATTTTGAGTATACCTCTGGGTATCCAATTTCTTTTGAGTTTGGTCCTTAGCATTGGTATGTGATTGAGTCTATTTATATGCATAAAATTTCCATAAAGATCTACGTAGATGGAGTTGTTCATGAGATGTTCTTTTGTGAGTATCGTAAGCTTGACCATGTATATTTGGGACCTCGGGTTTTTAAAATAAGGATGATGGTGACCCAAGCATGAAACGTGGTCCTCTATTACCTCCACTATTAGGTTTCCTTTGATCCATGTTAAGTTGACTTTCTTGCGTAGGTCGATTTTCCACTATTCAGGAAATGTTGGGAAATATTGTTTATCTCTTCTCATGATTTCTTGTATCATCTTGTTGAAATGAGAATTCATGATTGCATCTTCCACCTCTGCTGAGTGTACTGAAATGTTTTCGATATTATCATTTTGTGCATCATTGTTTTTTGCATCATCCATGTTCTCAACATTTTGAATGTTTCTATAGATGTCCATGTCAGGTAAAGTGGTATGATCAGAATTGAAAAATATATCATTGTCCTACTCATAGCCACTCATGTTTGCAGACTCTTGAGCCTCTTGAGCTTCTCTCCTATATTTTTGGGAATGAGTTTCAACCATGAACTAGGTATTGAACAAGATGTGTGAGACTAGATGAAAATGGAAAGAGTATGGAAGACCAAGAGTTGGACAAAATGTAAATGAATCTAAGGTGTACTTGCAATGTCCAAAGTTTAAGACCAAGTATGTATGTAGTAGAGTAGATGTGACTTCCAAAGAGATGATAGATCTCATGATGAGTTAACTTGACCTTGACTCCAAGTAAGACCAAATGAGACCCAAAGGTGATAGACTTTGATGAGGGACCATTTAGCAAAATGTTGTTGCTTGTATTGTGTTGACAAAGAAAGATGAGAACAAGTAAGTGACCTTTTGACTCATGTTTAGACAAATGTGAATGTAATTCAAGATGTAAAGAAATGATGAACTTTGTGAGACCCAATAATAGGTTGAATTCTAGATGAAAACCTAGAGAAATAACCTAGGAAGCTCAATAATTCTGAAACTAATTGCTCTTGTTTGCCGGACTGTAAAGTTTCCCAATACTGAACACAAACAACATGTATCCTTCACAGACATGATTGAAGCACACGGACATGTTTCTGTCAGACATGGACGTGTTTTAAAACCTGAGTGTAATTTTTTCCAATTTGTGAAGTTGTTGTTGTGATCAAATTTGAATTTTTGACCATTTTTTGTGACAAGAGGACACAATATTGATGAGGACTCTAACTTTGCAAGTGTTTGGACTCAAAATGACTCAAAAGAAAGTGCATTGTTTGATGCAAAAATGTTTTGCATATACTTGAAGACACAAAAGACACAATGTTTTGATGTTTGGTCTTGAATGTTTGAATGTTAAATATAAGACAAGCACAATTCCTATGGCTGGCCATGACGATAGTTGTTGATCCCACATGGGGTTTCCCTAAAGGCTACGATATTCAAAGCAGATACTTAGATGTTTGACCCCACTGGATCCACCCTCGACACTAACTTCTCTGGGGCAGCCAAGCACCAGTCCCCATGAAAAATCCCCATGGTGAACTTTGTACCTCTACTAAGAAAAATATGTGTTCGGCCGCTCCAGAGGTCTAACCTCCTGCCCCAACAACTAGAAGGATTTTGGCTTTCTAAAACAAAAAAGTTGCTAGTAAGGGCATCTGCTCATGTGGCCATATATGCGACACTTCTAGCTCTGTAAATACATAAGGCTCCCATCCGAAAGGGGTTATGCCCTACTATTGGTCAAATAAATTTGATCAAACAGGTTTATGGGGAGACATAGTGTCGGTATGAACTAATCCACACATATTACCCATTGCTTTCACCATGGATACAGTTATTTATAGTGGTTTGGAAGAGGGGGGTTTTCCTTGCTACCACTTGGGTCGTTCCCTCCTCTCTAGTAGTCCTAGCAACCACACAAGGAGCCAGGCCCTCTAGAGATTAAACACAAAGAGCCCATTGCTCAAGACACAAAAGACACTGCTTCAATTTTAATGCACCAATTGAAGTGTTTGCTAATCTATGAAAACAAGGGACACAATGAAAATTAAAAGATTTCCAAGATCCTACAACAAATATTTGTGAGTATTTTGGGTTGTTTAAAATGATTACTCCTTCCTACAAGCAAACAAGTTAGGTAAATTTTAGATCCAAAAGACTTTGTGAAATAGGGGCCTTCGACAAGATGTTTTTTGATAGATTTAAATATATGATTTTCCACAAGTTTTTTTGCATCATAAAAAATAGAAAACCTATAAAATTTCAAGGCATTTCTAGAAATGTAAGAAAATAAAAAAAAAATTCTAATTTACTCCAAAAATTATTTTTTTATGAAAAATCATACAAAATTCATAGAAAATGCAAAATTGATCCAAAAAATCTAAATTTTTTACTCACATATCTTGATAGCTGTAAAGCAGAAAAATCAAACCCTAGTCGTTCTCCCCTCCCCAACTCTAAGGAGAGAGAAGGGAGATTCACTAGGGTTGATGGTTTTCACTTAAGAGAGACTTTACATTCAAAAGAGGGGTTGAAACCCACAAGATCCAATCCCACACAATGCAAGATTGGATTCTATATGAGTTTCAAGGGTTGTGATAGCAAGGATACCCTCTTTTGTAAAGAAATGTAGATAGAAAGATTGAACTAGGAATGCCTATAAAGTGGGAAATATTTGCTTATAAACAGAGATAGGGATATGATATGAAGTTGCAGACCTGGAATTAGCAGTAAAATGTCAAGACGGCGTTGTCCTGCAAATTTGAGCAAAAGTTGACGGGACGATGGCGCCCGGCGTGCACACGGTCCTCCAAAAAATCCGCGAAACAAAGGGGGATCTGTTCGTCTCTGCACAAGGATTCCAGATCTTCAATTTCAGCCGCGTACCTGTAACCTACACATAGAAAAGCGAAGATGATTGGGGGGTTAGGGATTAGGGGTTTGCCCTTAGGTCAAACCCCGGTTTTGGAATTAACCAAGAAATGAGAAATGCTATAAATGTAAATGACTGTAATGTAAAACAAGTACTAGTACCTTGTTGTAAGGATGTTTGTATCCTTATATGCGAAGGTATAGATGTTGTTGTATGTTGTATGTTGTATGTTGTAGTATGTGATCTCCTCTTCAATGGTTGAATCCTTGTCTTGAATGCAACACCTAGCCTTGAATGGAGACTTAGAATGATCAATTGTTTGAAGGAATGTTTGAATGCTTGAATGCTTGAATGCTTGAATATCGTTTCCACCTTTTTCGCCTCCCTCCCAATGAGAGAGGAAAATGTAGTTTATATACTTGCCAATTAGGGTTGATAGACTGATTTTCCCGACCTTAGGCCAACCAGGAAATGTTATTTTCCAAATTGCAAACAAAAAGGCCCGAAGTCCCATAGGAGACCGGGCCCAAAATAGGGCCAGGGACCAGGGCGCTGGGCGCCATGGTCCTGGGGGACCAGAAGGACTAGGGCACTGGGAAAATGCAGTTTTTGATGTCATGAACAAGTTTCGGGGTCTCCATTCAGGTTCAGTGTTGCATTGCCATCATGAAGACCCAAATGCGGTCGAAATTGCAAGTGTCGCAATTTTAGGACACTACATTTAGCCCCCACTTTAGCGGGAGTATAAGCGTACGCTCATACTTCCGGTAAAGTACAAGGAAACAATATTGAAAGACTTTCACCACGTCAAGGAGGCAAGATACACCAAGCCCCCAATGGACTAAGGATCTTACGACTTCGATTGACAAAGTAAAAGGGAAGATCACGAGGGAGAACCATGACTGTTAGTAGTAGGGTTCCCTCACTATGAGTCATGCAAGAAAGATATCAAAAATTTTCAAGGCAAAGCTAAATTTGTCAAGAAATTTTCAAAGTATCTTGAAAAGATATGGACGGGATGTATGCCCCCCTACGTTAAAGCGATTGTACACGCCTTACCGGGGGTGATTGCTTTAAGGTAGTGATACATATAAGAAATGAGAAAGGAAGGAGCATGTTATCGCAAGGATTTAGCCCCCAAGTGTGAGATAAGCCCAAGGATAATAGACACAAAACACAAAGCACACGGTGACTTCGCTTTCCTCGGGGTCAGTATGTTGTATGATTATTCATGTATATCATATGTATGTATGCATAATTGTTCTTCATTCCCCAATCAAGGAAGGTCACCTAGAAGAAGGGAACACATGTGTCTTTTGAGTAAACATGAGAGAGATCGAGAGATCTCAATGTTTTGCATCGTCCTCAAGTAGACAACACTAAGGACAACAAATAGAAGAATGAGAGTAACATATAGAAGAAGTAACAAAAGAAATAGAGGAGGAGAGAGTCTGCTATGCTAATGAAACTAGTCTAGCACGTCATCTACCCCCCGATCTTGCTGATCAATGTTTCGGGAAGGTAGGGAACACGCTAGAGGAGGAACATCCAACACAGTAGATGGAGCTATCACAAGATCCAAACAAGGGCTATGTTCATGTTCCGAGCCACGTTGTTCTTGTCTAGGAGCTAGTATAAGTGTTTTAGAAAATTCATTAGATAGATAATTATCAACATCAACATGTTCATATTCACTATCAGAATGTAAAGAAGTAACATTTTCATCATGAATAACATTTTCATCTATATCATCATCAAGATTTATAAAAATAGGGTCTTTAACTCGCACAGGATCAAGACCATCATGCATCTTATGTTTAGGAGATTTTGGCTCAATTTCCGACTGAGGAGAAAATGGAATAATACTAGTTGAAGGTGTTTTTGAGGATTGCAAAGTTTGAGCTCTAAGACGACGCTTTCGCCGGCGTTCACGTGCAGAACGATTTCATCTAGTCTTAGTAGGAAGTTGCGAAGATTGAGGAGGAGGAATGTTCTCATCCTTATCACTCGGGTGTTTAGGTTGTGGTCTCTTAGGTTGAACAATAGAAGAAGAGGAAGGTATCTTCTCTCCATAAGAGGAAGGAGGAGGAACTGCTCCATATAAGGGAGGAATATTTGGTTTTGGAAGGAGACCAAGTCCATCATGATGAGGAGGGATAGGTCTACTTTTTGGAAGTTTATTAGATATAGGCATAGTCACATCCATAGGAATGGGTGAGGAATCTTCTTGAGGAAAGACATTAGTTTTATCTTTCAAAGGAAGAACTTCCTTCTCAAGAATGATAGAAATATCAAGTTTGGGTGTTCTAGGTTCACTTAGAGAAAGGATCATATCTTTTTTCCACTTTTGATAAGATTTGAAAAGATGATCACTTCGCGGAGGAAGAGATTGGAATTGTTTAGGCCAAAAGTAATCAATAGGAACGCTAGAAGTTCTTTCAGCTGGTTTAAAGAGACTATGATTGACAGTAACAACTTCACCATTATGGGGAAATTTCAAACACTTGTGAATAGGAGAAGCAATAGCTTTCATGGAAGATAGCCAAGGATAGCCTAGCTTCACACGAAATTGTTCGGATGATGGAATAATAGCAAAGTCCACATCAAGGGATTTGTTATGGACCTCAATAGGTAATGTAATAGAACCAATTGCAGCAGAAGAAAATGCATCAAATAGTTTCACAACCACATTTGTTTCATCATAGATCACTTGATTCAATTGCAAAGTAAAAAGGAATTCTTCAGTAATGACATTAACCATGCAAGAAGGATTAATAAGCACTCCACGGCAAGGTGTATTTTTTACTTTTGCAACTATATATAACGGACCATCAGGTGCCCTAATAGTTTCACTAGAATCAAAGGTGATGGAAAGTTCTTTAGGGATTTTTTGCTGCTCTACAAAGTTAATCACATTCGGAGTCATAGACACAAGATCATCAGGTGAGATAGAGGAATCAGTAGTATCAATCGCGTTAGAGGTATGAGAAGGTAATGGATCAGTAAAAATCTGAAGATTTTGGTTAGGAGGAGCTACAGATGTATTGCCTTTATCATTCACTCCAGAAACAGAAATAGTATTATTATCAATCAAATCTTGAATTTTACCTTTTAAAGCAAAACATTTTTTAGTATCATGCCCAGGTTGACGATGAAATTGACAAAAAGATTTGTTATCAAAATAAGGTGAAGTAATCTTTGCAGGATCGATTTGCCTTATAGGAGGAAGAGTAATCACATTTTGTTCCAATAACTTATTCATAATACTATCCAATGATTCATTCAAAGGAGTAAACTTTCTTTCTTTCTTGAAAAACTTAGAAATAGGAGGCACACCTAATGCTGCATTCACATTGTTGTTGATGATGTTTTCATTGAATTTAATGGACTCTCTGTTTGGTTTAAACTTCCCAAATGGTTGTTGACTACTATCACCCTTATCACTCGGAGCCATAGGATGTGATTGTTCCATTCGACTCACAGTCAGTTGATAATTGTGAAGAGTTGCGCACAACTATTGGAAAGAAGTAAACTCAGAAAACAGGAGTTTTTCTCTAATGTCTTTTTGTAAATTAGAAATAAAGATTCTTTGAATATCATTGTCAGGCACTGGAAAGGAAATTTGAGCATACAAATGCTTATATCTACCAATGAAATCAGTCACTTTTTCTTTAACACCTTGTTTACAATGCATTAAATCAATCAAAGTAACCTTAGGACTTATATTGTTTTGAAATTGTTGAATGAAAGCATTTGCAAGTTGTTCGAAAGAAGTAATAGAATAGGAAGGCAATGAGTAATACCATTGTAGGGCTTTGTCTCTTAATGTTCTAGTAAATAGTTTTGCAAGCAACCTTTGGTCATAAGCAAAATTAGTACATATTGTTTGAAAGGTCTTAACATGTGTTAGAGGATCACCCTTACCTTTATAAAGCTCCAAATGTAGAATTTCAACATGTTTAGGGGGGATAGCTCAAACAATGTCAAGAGAAAGTGGGCTCTCAACATCAAATGTGGGCACACTAAACTTAGATTGATTCATAGAGGCAATTTGTTGCTGTAAAGAAGAGACAGTTTGTGCAAGATTGTTAATGGTCGCTTCAGTCGAAGAGTTCATATTAGACGTGTTAGATTGTGATGGAGGTGTTATGTTATTGAAAGAAGGTAGAGAGTAAGGTGGTGGGACACTATGATAGTTAGTCATAGGAGATGATTGGATAGGAGGAACACTACAAGGAGGAATGGAAGGGTTAAATGAATTGCCCCCTTGCGTCATGTTCATTTGTGGAGATATAATAGGAACACTCATTGAAGGAATGAATGAAGAAGTTGGATTGAATGAAGGAAGAGGGTTGATTGAAGAAGAAGGATTGCCCCCATGATTAGTGATCATAGGAGGAATGTCTTGTATTGAAGTAATCATTATGTTTGATGTAAAACTAGGTATACTAGCAATAGGAGTCATCAAAGGAATAGAATGATTAACTTGAATAGGAGGTTGTGTATAACCTAAGGTTTTGGCACAACTCTTCATAGGCATCACATTTGAATCCACAATGTGTGCAATACCACGCAAAATATCAATTCCATTCTTATCACTTTGAAGCATACGTTTTAGACCCTCAATTAAAGGAAGAGCTTGACTATCAGGGTATTCTTGAGCCATCCACTGTCAAAAATCGTCAAATTGGTTATCCAATTTTGAAATTTGTTCTACAGAAACCTCATGGAGAGCTTCTTCATCATTAAGAGGATTAGAGGAATTACCCATGTCCTCGTTAAAACACCATTCAAATTAGGTTCCATCTCCTCAGTAATTAAACCTTGGAAAGACTTAATTCTAAGGCTTCATCTAACGGGAATAGTGTAGGTAGGGCTTATTGTTGTAAAACTCATGCACTAAAGAAAGAGAGAAGATTTTGAATTTTAGAGGTAGCAAATTTCAATAAAACCAGCCAATCTTCTAGATTTAAGCTGTTAAATACAATCAGGACAATCTCCCGAAATTTCAGAAAAAATGTCCGGGACCGTGGCGCTCGGAGTGCACATGGTCCTCGCAACTTTTTTCGAAATTTGCAGGGATGAAAGTTATGATGATTTTACAACTAACCTGAAAAAATTGAGTGATTTTACGATCTGTAGATAGGCCAAATTAAAGTTGCAATCTCAAAAGTGAACCCTACCAAGATTGTCGAAAAATGCAAAATTTGAATTTTGAAAAAGAGAGGGAAACTAAAATTTTGAATTTTATGATTTTAGAGGGAATACCAAAAGCAATGCAAGTTTTGAAATTTCAAAGTTGACTCAATTTCACGCAAAATTCAATTTTGAAAGCGGAAATCAAAGTTGTTGTAATTAAGCACTTAATTTCAAAAGTCGCAAATTGCAAAAATTTGAATAAATCACTGAAATTTCGAATGAATGCTAACACACTTTTCAGATTTAGGACAGTAAGAAACACAATTTTGATACAGATTTCGATTTCAACAATTTTTTGAATGATTAGAAGCCTCAATCCAAGAAATCGCTAGACCAACTTTGACTGTAATTTTGAAAGTGTTAAAATTGATAAAATCAGCCAAAATTTTGGATTTTAGCAGAAAAATACAGTAAGATCTAGCTCCCGAAATTTCAGAAAAAATGTCAGGGACGATGGCGCTCGGGGTGCACACGGTCCTCGCAACTTTTTTCCAAATTTTCAGGGATGAAAGATATTGTGATTTTATTGCGGAATCCAAAGTTACAACTAATTTGGAGATGTTTTGATCAGTGAAATTGTCAGACAAAGGTTGAATCCAGAGGGTTTCAAAAAATAGGGTTTTGACACTTAACCACTTAATTTTCAGAATTAAAGCACAAATATGAATTGACAATTTGTAATAGAAGGGCAGATCTGAAACAAGCATTAACAATTAAACATTTCACAAGTTTAATTACTTAAAAAGAAAATTTAGGGTTTTTATGCAATTAACCTCTAAAATTTTGCAAAAGATTAAACATGGAAATGTAATCAAGGAATCCAATTTTCAGATCTAACTATGAATAATCAGAAAGGATGTTCACGTCGGGTTCACCAAAATGTAAAGCAGAAAAATCGAACCCTAGTCGTTCTCCCCTCCCCAACTCCAAGGAGAGAGAAGGGAGATTCACTAGGGTTGATGGTTTTCACTTAGGAGAGACTTTACATTCAAAAGAGGGGTTGAAACCCACAAGATCCAATCCCACGCAATGCAAGATTGGATTCTATATGAGTTTCAAGGGTTGTGATAGCAAGGATACCCTCTTTTGTAAAGAAATGTAAATAGAAAGATTGAACTAGGAATGCCTGTAAAGTGGGAAATATTCGCTTATAAACAGAGATAGGGATATGATATGAAGCTGCGGACCTGGAATTAGCAGTAAAATGTCGAGACGGCGCTGCCTTGCAAATTTGAGCAAAAGTTGACGGGACGATGGCGCCCGGCGTGCACACGGTCCTCCGAAAAATCCGCAAAATGAAGGGGGATCTGTTCGTCTCTGCACAAGGATTCTAGATCTTCAATTTTAGCCGTGTACCTGCAACCTACACACAGAAAAGCGAAGACGATCGGGGGGTTAGGGATTAGGGGTTTGCCCTTAGGTCAAACCCCAGTTTTGGAATTAACCAAGAAATGAGAAATGTTGTAAATGTAAATGACTGTAATGTAAAACAAGTACTAGTACCTTGTTGTAAGGATGTTTGTATCCTTATATGCGAAGGTATAGATGTTGTTGTATGTTGTATGTTGTATGTTGTAGTATGTGATCTCCTCTTGAATGGTTGAATCCTTGTCTTGAATGCAACACCTAGCCTTGAATGGAGACTTAGAATGATCAATTGTTTGAAGGAATGTTTGAATGCTTGAATGCTTGAATGCTTGACTATCGTTTCCACCTTTTTCGCCTCCCTCCCAATGAGAGAGGAAAATGTAGCTTATATACTTGCCAATTAGGGTTGATAGACTGATTTTCCTGACCTTAGGCTGACCAGGAAATGTTATTTTCCAAATTGCAAACAAAAAGGCCCGAAGTCCCATAGGAGACCAGGCCCAAAATAGGGCCAGGGACCAGGGCGCTGGGCACCCTAGTCCTGAAGGACCAGGGTGCTGCGAAAATGCAGTTTTTGATGTCATGAACAAGTTTTGGGGTCTCCATTCAGGTTCAGTGTTGCGTCGCCATCGTGAAGACCCAAATGCGGTCGAAATTGCAAGTGTCGCAATTTTAGGACGCTACAATAGCCTTTCCAACATGTATAAAAAAAATCCTAGAAAAAATACAAGTAGTTTGTGACATATGATCAAAATAATGAAAAACCCTAATTTTTAAAGATCTAATTTTTTTGGAATTATTTTCCATCAAAAGTAAAATCACAAAGACCAGATCCTATGTATAATTTTGAGAGATTTCCAAAACTATAAAAAAATCCAAAAAATTTGCTCATTTGATCTCAAAATTATTTTTTTATAAAAATGCATAAAACATTCATAGAAAATTCAAATATGCTCCAAAAACTCTGGTTTTTTTACTAAGCATTTATGATACTGTTCTTGACTTACAAAAAAAAATTTGATGCCAAAATTCAAAGTCTTTTGTGAGATCTGATCAAAATAATGAAAAACCCCAATTTTTAAAGATCCAATTTTTTAAGAAATATTTTGCATCAAAATTTAAATCACAAAAAATAGACCCCCTGTAGAATTCTTAGAAATTTCCATAAATGTAAAAAAATCCAAAAAAATTTACTCATTTTCTCTCAAAATTAATTATTTATTAAATATCATAATAAATTTAAATATGCTCCACAAATTTTGAATTTTGGATTGAGAGCTCTTGATACTATCCTCGACCTGAAAACTAAATTTGATGCAAAAATTCCAACCCATTTTTTAGATCGGATCAAATCTCTCCAAGATCTTAATCTTATGTCCAAAACCCTAGCTGCACAAGGTTATTCTCCAAATTGTTTTACAAAATAGCAATATAGCGTTAGAAAAACCTGCAAAAAAAATATAGATCTAACAAAAATCCATGTCCCACTGGGCATTCCAAAATGTATATGGTGAAAAGTAAATAATGGAAACAACAATATTGAAAGACTAAATGGATTCAACCACAAAACCCTAGCCTAACAACAACAAAGATCCACCATAACATATGAAGATTACCTAAGACAATGCAAATCAACAAAATCACAAAGATGATACCATCACATGTCCACTAGGATTTGAATCTCCATTCTTCCTATTTTCATTGATCTTGCTATATATAGTTGCTCTCAGATTTTATGTGTCCACAAGAGCTCAACAAAGAATAGAAATGTGGTTGATAGCTTGATCGCATAAGTCGATTAGAATGTTCATTAACTGAATAGAATGCTTAGGGGGGTTGATAATGAAGGAATCATCCTCTTATATAGAAGACACTGTAGGAAATGGAGGGATAAGATTAAGAGGTGTAAAAATAGATGGTCGGCTAGGATGAAAGAGTAGGTAGAAGAAATAAGAAAATAATGAAAAGGTAGGTAGTGTAGGAATTAAGAGATGAATGACATGTGTCATGGGTAGAAAAGGCTAATTAATTAATTAAATATATAAAGATTCATTTAATTAATAGAAGAAATGGAATCAATTAAATAAATAAAAGTATTTATTTAATTTAGGAAAAGGACAATTTAAATAAATAAAAGTATTTATTTAAGTGAGAAAAAGGCTAGAAGAGGATAAATGAATTAATTAAATAAATAAAGATTTATTTAATTAATAGAAGACTTTTGATTACATAATTAAATAAATAAAAATATTTATTTAATTAGACAGGACAATTTTAGGTGTCTACACATTCATCTTTCCGAATTATAGTCTAGATTTCTTTGTAGTCAGTGAGGCTCCTTTTGTGATGAGCAGTGCGCTCTAGGTTGTTGGCCTTCTTGCATGTGCAGGCCCCTCTTATTGTAATCACATACTTGTTGCAGAAGTATTATCTGACTGTGGGTAGGCTTCCCACCTTGGTTTTTCCCTTTATCGATTTTTCCATGTACAAATCCCGTTGTTGTGTTATGGATGGTTGGTAATTGTTCTGTGAATTATGTTTGTGCTTAATTGTTATATCTTCTATTCCGATATTTGGTTTATGCATTCTAGTAAAAGGTTGTGTGTGGGTAAAAATTTAAAATTTATTGACAATTGATTCACCCCCCCCTTCTCATTTGTCCACCGGTTATCCTAACATCAAGAAGCAAAGCATCATTATTAGTCATTACAGATATGAGGTATATCTTTCCATTATTTATTTTAGTATTTGCAATGTTTCATTCAAGGTTAATTCCTAAACCAATCTTTGACTTAGGAAAACCCCTATTCCCAACCTATTTCCCCTTCTTTTTGTGTGTAGGAAGTAGGTATGGAGCTACAATCTTTAGGATTATCTTTATTTATAGTGATGAATAGGTTTCCCTTTGGATGGCAAAAAGTGATGAGGATCAGTGCAATGGGCATACTAGTCTTGACATTTTAGGAGCTCCTTCTAGGAACAAATCTAAATATTCTTGCATTGCTCAAATCTAGTTTTGTGGCTCAATCCAATGATTGTAACTAATTGTTCACACATAATCACTTCATTTTTGACACTTTTACCCTAATTTCAGTATTTTACAATTCAACTTAAAAGAGGGCAATCAATTCAAATCTAGTAAACCTAATAAATATTCTCAACCCTATCCTTGGTGATTATTGGCAACATCTATTGGGTTTACCCCTCTTTTACTGTGATGATCCCTAAGTAAAAATAAGTGGTTTTTATATATCTAATTTTGGAAACCTTAATTTTACACCATTATAAGTGTGAATGTGAATTTTTGAAGTAGAGGAATCATCTTGCATCAAATGGTATCAGAGCATGTTGTCATGAGCGTGTAGAGGATACACCAATACCTATGCAAGTGTAAAGCAGTTGTGAAGAAGCTTTTTTGGGTTGTTGCAAGTGGGTGAGGGAAAAGTCTTGAATAGAAAGATCTTGAAGCTATAATTGAAAAAGTAATAGAGATGCTACCTCAAAGAGGAATACCTAGAATAGATGAGGTGTTGGAGTGATTTTGAGAGATGATATGAAATGATAAAATAGATGAAGTGAGATCAACAACAAGAAATACAAGAGATTATATGTGTGAAGAAGGAAGTGAATAGGAAGAACAAGAACATCAAAAAAGAAGAAGAACAAACTGTAGATGCTAGAGAAGAAAGATTTTTTAGGGTTCTTTCAAGAATCACAAAGAGTAACAAAATGAATGTGGCAATATTTTTTGGAACATTAAATTTAGATGAGTTGATTGATTGGATATGAGAGCTAGAAGAATACTTTGTCAAAGATCTACAAAGGGTAAGGTTGGATCAAATGAGGTTGAAAGGGCATGTTGCACTATGGTGGTGTAGGGTTGTAAATTGTAACTAGTTCAATTTAAACCTTGTTTGTGTGTTTCTACTTAAACATGTCCTATCTCCATCCCCACTCTAGGTCCACTCTGGATCTTTTTCCAACCCTTGATGTCATGAACAACATTGAGTGGGCCCCATCTTGGAGGTACCTTATTTGTGGATTGGCTTGTCCTATTTTCTTGTGGGCGAGGGCATGGAGTGCCATGGTCTAGATTAGGGCATCCCAAAATGCCCTGGTTTCCCTTAAACAAACCCATATTTGAAATGGGGTAGGTTTTGTTGGCATTCTACACTCTTATGAGAATAGTTGATGTTGTCATTGATGGCAACCAACTAGCAACCAATTGGGAATCATCTGTCAACCCACCGGCAGTTACCAGCATCGGCAATAGACTTCTACATACATCAGTAGGAACTTCACCGACAGCGGCAATAATGCATACCAGCACTCAAGCCGACATGGAATGAACTTTGTTTATTTTTTTTTGCATTGTAATTATCTTTTGTAAAAGTCAACATGGCACATTGTAAAAGACTCATATATATGTATGATATCTTATAGGTGATTTTGATATAATAACATAATAAGAGAGAGAGAGAGAGAGAGAGAGAGAATAGATGATATTCTGTAAAAGGTGATATAGTTTACAGCGAAGGTTTTGGTAATAGACTAAGCTTAAACCGGTACTAAACCTGGCATAGTTGATGCTGATCTGAAGCAATACATTATATTGGATTTTGATAATCCATTTTGTAAGTCAGTGAGACTTTCATTTTGTAGTTGAGTAGTGAGCTCTAGGCTGCTAGCCTTCCTGCATGTGTAGGCCCCTCATTGTAAGTAATATTTATTCATTGGCCAGTGAGTGATTATTGTGGGTCACAAATCCCACCGAGGTTTTTCCCACACCGGGTTTCTTCATTAAATATCTTGTGTTATGGTGTGTTCTCTATGTTGTCTTTGTTATTCTTATTTGCCACATTAATTCTTATTTACCGGTACACTTTTTGGGGATACAAAGTTCTTAATCAGTTTAAATATTATGCTAATCGGTTAGACACTGATTACCCCCCCCCCCCCCCTCTCAGTGTCTTTGGGACTGTCATCTATTCTAACAGGTTCTCTATCTCCCTGATGGCATTTGGTCCCCATGGCTACACTTGACCATTGGAGGTCAGCCTAATTAGTAATTTACCTAGGGAGCCCTATGTTGGCATTGCAATAAGGATATTGAGAAGGTTGTCGATGATTATGGATATAACTGATTAAGGATGTTTACTATCATAATATTATTATTCTGTCATTGATGTCAAGAAATTGATTTTCTAATTTAGTATGATGTTGCCATATCTTGAGAAGTATGATTTGATGAGTATAAAGATGTCGGTAAAAGACACAGAAAGAATGTGAGGAATAAGGGGCGGAATAAGTTATTCAATGGGCAACTATTACCGAGTTCAACAATGATGAGATCATGATGTTTAGATTATTTTGATATCATACATATGTTATTGATAGTAAGGTTAATACTATACTATGTTACCGAGCAAAGAACCTAGTCGGTAAACCCTAAGGAACTTAGTCAGTAAACCCTAAGGAACCTAGTCAGTAAACCTAAGGTTATCGCTATTGGTTAATGAAGGCGATATGTCTACTGAGTTGCAACTGAGTAGTAACAGAATGCATTGAATGAATAAAAGCAATATTTAATGAAGGAAGCTAATGAGCTAGCTATGATTAAATGATTGGTATGTCATGCATGAAGTTTGTTAAAGAATCTATGGCAAAGGAAAATCGACAAGAAGATCTACAGCTCAGATTGAACCGCAATACCCTAGCACAAGTTCCAAGAAATGTATGCAAGTTCCAAGGCGAGGTAAAACATTTTTAGATTGAAGGATACATTGAACCTGGTCAAGTTTGAAGATCTGATGGCATGATTGATCATGGGAAATGTGATCAAGGAGATTAAGCAGTTGGCAAATTGTTTATAAATATGGAACTGTTGATAAACAATGCATGTGGGCAAGTGTATGCACAGGGATGCTACATAGTGATTACCAAGAATAGAAGCTTGAAGACCTATTTGAATAACAGAGTATAGAGCCTAGCAGATGGACAAGATTAGTCATATTGTATTGAGCAAATAAGAATCTGCTTTAGCATTTTAGATGTGAAGTTGCAGATAGATTTTTATTACTGTTATTTTGTAAAGTGACAGAAAATCTCTTAACCCAGTGGACTTAACAGTCTTATTTGTAAAACCCTCTAGCAAGGTAACATTCTAATTGAGTGTTTGAAATCCTTAACAAGGTCACTTCTAATAAGATGAAGATCCTAAAAGATCTGAGGGAAATCCCTTAACCGGGTCACATCTAGCAATGTGTTTGTAATCTTTAATAGGATTTGTTTTTAACCAAGCATACTCTAGAAGAGTATATTTCTTAGTGGGTCCGAAATCCCACAGTGGTTTTTCCCTATTTGGGTTTCCATGTTAAATCTGGTGTTATGAGTTTTATGATGATTATATGCTTTTGAGTTTGCATGATTAGCAGTACTGGTTATATTGCTGAAGTATATGTTACCGAGGTTGAATCTGTTGTTTTTATGGAAGATTAAGTTTGTATGATTCACCCTCCCCTCTCATCTTATTAGCTCGGCATATGTACTTAACATTAAGTATCAAAACTATCAATCGATATCAGAGCTTTGGACTCCAGAAGAAAAAATTTAAAGGTACTTGAGGAAAAGATCCAAAGATGTATAAGAGGGATGCACCGAAGCTAAACAAGTCAAGTTTCTCTACATGGTAGAAAAGGATGAAGCTGCACCTATCAGGAGTTGGAGAATATGCTGTATATTATCTGGAGAATGATTTCATTACACCGAGCACCTATCTATTTACAATGGAAGAGATAAAGGCAAAGAAAGAACATATCCAAGCAATGATTGAAATAACATCTGCTTTGACTGATTCAGAGTTTAATGATCTAGAAGGCTGCAATGATGCAAAGGCAATGTGGGACAAGCTCATATCTGTGTATGGCAGTGATGAACATGTTCAAAGAGCAAAAGTGGATAGTCTAAGAGGACAACTTGAATCTATGAGGATGAATGAAGGTGAGAACATAACCCAGTATAATACAAGAGTAAAGGAGATTGTCAATCAAATCAAAGGAGCAGGTGGAACTATTGAAGAAAAGGATATAACAAGTAAGTTGTTAAGAACCCTTCTACCAACTTATGCAATCCGAGTCTCTGCAATCAATGAATTGAGGTCTGTTCCCAATATGCTAGTTTCTTTAGATGCTACTTTTGGTAAGCTAAATGCATTTGAGTTAAGTAACTTTGATAACAGTGGGTCATTGGTAAATAAAGTTGAATCTGCATTTAGTTCTTTTCATATTGGTGAATCTAATGATTACAATGATAGAATGAGTAAGTACACTAAAGGGGATCACAGTGGAGCAAGTGAAAGATTTCACAAGAACATGGAGGAAGTACACAAACTATATGAGAAATCAGAAAGCAAGAAGAGTTTGAAGCACTTTTAGCCAGAAGGTTACCGAGAGGCAAAGGTAAGTATAAAGGAAAACTACCTTTGAAATGTTTCAATTGTGATAAGATGGGACATATGGCTTCTAACTGTCCAGACAAAGAATCTACTGAAAAAAGAGATTACCGAGATGATAGATAGAAAGATAATCATTACAGAGGACACCGAGACTTCAGAAAAAGAGATAGAAAGTCATGCTTAATAGTTGATGAGGAATCCAATGATGATAAATCAAATGAAACTGATATAGAGGAAGTAGTTTATGTGGCTATCAAAGATGGATCAGATGAAGAAAGGTATGAAGAAAAATCCCCAATATCTCACATAAATACTAATGACTCTTGGATCATAGATAGTGGATGCTCACATCACATGACAGGTGATAAACACAAGTTTGTTATGTTAGAAGACTATGATGGAGGCTATGTAAGATTTGGTAATGATGCACCATGTCTGGTAGAAGGTAAAGGATCCATAACACTTCTTGACAATGCAAGATGCAATGATGTTTATTGGGTTGAAGGTTTGAAATATAATTTGTTGAGTGTAGCATAGCTAAACAATATAGGATACTAAATAGAATTTCAGAAAGGAATTGTCAAAGTTCATGACAAGAATGGAAAGTTAGCTACTACTAGGACACAAACAAAAGGTAACACATTTCACCTTGACTCAACCTAGAATAAATGTCTGTATGCAAAGATAGATGATACCTGGTTATGGCATAAAAGGTTTTGTCATGTAAATTTTGATAATCTAATCAAAATAAGCAAGAAGCACCGAGTAAGAGATCTACCGAGTCTTGAGAAACCTAAGAATGCTATGTGTCGAGGATGCCAGATGGGTAAAATGACAAGATCAAGCTTTACAAGTAAGTCCTA
The DNA here is from genome assembly GCF_030272615.1 of Cryptomeria japonica. Taxonomy (NCBI): domain Eukaryota; kingdom Viridiplantae; phylum Streptophyta; class Pinopsida; order Cupressales; family Cupressaceae; genus Cryptomeria; species Cryptomeria japonica. Next base: position 252,224,067 of record NC_081410.1, on the reverse strand, counting down.
CACTTCTAAGCAAATTTTAGATCTTGTGCACACTGATCTTTGTGGTCCTATGAAAGTTCAAAGTTATTATGGTGATAAATATTTCATATTATTTGTGGATGATTATTCAAGGATGATGTCAGTTATGTTTTTAAAAGAAAAATCAGAAGCTTTTCAAATGTTTAAATGGTACAAGGCAAGAGTTGAAAATGAAACAGGGAAACAACTAAAATTTATTAGATCGGGTAGAGGAGGTGAGTTTACATCTGATGAGTACAACTTATTCTGTAATGATCATGGTATAAAAAGATAAGTCTCTACACTAAGAACTCCACAACAAAATGGAATTGCTGAGAGAAGAAATAGATCTATTGTGGATTGTGCCAGAACCCTAATGATTGAAAATAAAGTGCCACAAACATTTTGGAGAGAAGCAATAAGCACAGTAGTTTACACCTTAAACTGAGTACAACTGAAGAAAGGAACTTTGAAGACACCATATGAAATCTGGTATGACAAGAAACCTAATGTAAGTTATTTTAAAATCTTTGGAAGTAGATGCTATGTACACAAAGATGATAGCAATGGCAAGTTTGATCAGAAAAGTGAAGAAGGAACATTTCTTGGTTATTCTTCTAGAAGTAAAGCATTTAAATGTCTGATCAAATCATCTAACAAAATAGTAGAAAGTGCAAATGTGAAAATTGATGAATTTGCAGAAAGAAATGATGAAGGAAATTCCAAAGAACCAAAAGATTATGATGAATTTGTCTATGTTCAACCGACAAGTCCTACCGAGAAAAATGCACTAGGAAATGAAGAGAATATTCAGTTACCGAGCGATGAAGAAGATCATACAGAGCATACCAAGCCTGTATTAGCCAAGTATGTCAGAAGACATCATGCATCAAGTCAGATTATAGGAGATAAGTATGATCTAGTGATGACAAGGAACAAACTGAGACAGAACACATTTCTGATATCTGAATTTGAACCGAGAATAGTGAAAGAGGCATTTAACAGTGAAGATTGGATAAATGCTATGACAGAAGAGATTGATCAAATCAAGAAGAATGACACATGGATACTAGTCCTAAGACCGAAGGACAAAAATGTAATCGGTACAAAGTGGATTTTTAGAAACAAGCTGAATGAAAAAGGTGAGGTCATTCGAAATAAAGCTAGACTAGTTTGCAAAGGTTATGCCCAAGAAGAAGGAATTGATTATGGTGAGACTTGAAGGAGTAAGAACATTGTTGTCATATGCTTCTTACAAGAATTTCAAGGTATATCAAATGGATGTTAAATCTACATTTCTGAATGGTATATTAGAAGAAGAAGTTTTTATTGAACAACCTGAAGGATTTGTTGAAGACAAGAATAAAGATCAGGTATGTAAATTGAACAAAGCTTTATATGGTTTGAAACAAGCACCTAGAGAATGGTATGAAAGATTGCACTCTTATCTAATCAAGATTGGTTTTATAAGAACAAGTGAAAACAGTAACATGTACATGAAGAATGATGAAAATGGAATACTAATCTCAGCCATATTTGTTGATGATATTATCTTTTGTGGAAATGACTCTCTATGTAAGAACTTTGGAAATGAAATGAGCAAAGAATTTGAGATGTCATTAATCGGTGAGATAAAGTATTTTATAGGTTTACAGATACTGCAAATGAAAGATGAGATTTTCATTACTCAATCCAAGTACATAAAGGAAATCTTGAAGAAATGTGGAATGGAGGATTCAAAACCAGTAAGTACTCCTATGACTACCAACTATAAACTATCAAAGAATGATGAATCTGCATCTGTTGATGAGACACTTTACCAATCCATGATTGGAAAGCTACAATATGTTGTTCACAGTAAGCCAGACATAGCACATGCAGTAGGTATAGTTGCAAGATTCTCTGCAGATCCTAAGGAAACACACATGACAACAATCAAGATAATTTTCAGATACTTTAAAGGCACTGAGGATTATGGCTTAGTATATCAGAAAAGAAATGATTTTGATTTAAAAGTTAATACTGGTGTTGATTGGGCAGGCAACATTGATGGCAGGGAAAGCACAAGTGGAGGAGCTTTCTTTTTAGGAGAAAGACTAGTGAGTTGGCTTAGCAAGAAACAAGCATGTGTTTCACAGTCAATAGCAGAAACTGAATACGTTGCTACAACATTGAATTGTACCAACATAGCATGGATCAAACAACTATTGGAAGGTATAAATGAGAAAGTTACCGAGCTAGTAACTATATTCTGTGACAATACTAGTGCCATTAACATTTCAAAGAATCATGTTATGCACTCTACGACAAAGCACATCTCTATCAAATATCATTATCTTAGAGAAGAAGCTCAAGAGAAGAAGGTGGTGTTGGAATATGTTAGCACAAAGGAACAAATAGCAAATATCTTCACCAAGCCACTACCAAGGGACACTTTTGAGTATCTCAAAAGTAAGTTATGGGTCCTACCCCTATCTTCTACTCACTAACCGAGTTCAGTGAAAGTATCAATTCGATGACTCTACCGAATATATTTTAGGAGTTGATGCTGATTTACACACTTTAGGATGTTTTCTAAAGGTGTGCAGGAAACAAATACAGGGAATAGGAATTGAAGACAAAATGTTGTGACCAAGACTAAGTTGACACATAACAGCAGAAAATCACTTCACATAGGAGGAAATTATGGTTTAGTTCTTTACTATTCGGCATTGTTGTCAAAGGGGGAGAAGACTGAAGAAAAGAGGAGAAGACTAATGTATGGGGGAGAATTCTGATGACAGGGGGAGAGCATTTTAGCATTTCAAAATCTCACAGCAATCTGAATCAATTAGGTCAAATCAATTGGTTTTGCCATCAATGCCAAAGGGGGACATTGTTGGCATTTCAAAAGGATATTGAGAACGTTGTTGATGATTATGGATATAACTGATTAAGGATGTTTACTATCTTAATATTATTATTTTGTCATTAATGTCAAGAAATTGATTTTCTAATTCAGTATGATGTTGCCATATCTTGAGAAGTATGATTTGATGAGTATAAAGATGTCGGTAAAAGACAAAGAAAGAATGTGATGAATAAGGGGAGGAATAAGTTATTCAATGGGCAACTATTACCGAGTTAGACAATGATAAGATCATGATGTTTAGATTGTTTTGATATCATACATATGTTATTGATTGTAAGGTTAGTACTATACTATGTTACTGAGAAAAGAACCTAGGCGGTAAACCCTAAGGAACCTAGTTGGTAAACCCTAAGGTTATCGCTATCGGTTAATGAAGGCGGTATGTCTACCGAGTAAAGTTTAGTATTTACCGAGTTGCAACCGAGTAGTAACAGAATGCATTGAATGAATAAAAGCATTATTTAATGAAGGAAGATGATGAGATGGCTATGATTAAATGATTGGTATGTCGTGCATGAAGTTTGTTAAAGAATCTATGGCAAAGGAAAATCGGCAGGAAGATCTACAACTCAAATTGAACTGCAATACCCTAGCACAAGTTCCAAGAAATGTATGCAAGTTCCAAGGTGGGGTAAAACATTTTTAGATTGAAGGATACATTGAACCTGGTCAAGTTTGAAGATCTGATGGCTATGATTGATCATGGGAAATGTGATCAAGGAGATTAAGTGGTTGGTGAATTGTTTATAAATAAGGAATTGTTGATAAACAATGCATGTGGGCAAGTGTATGCACAGGGATGCTACATAGTGATTACCAAGCATAAAAGCTTGAAGACCTGTTTGAATAACAGAGTATAGAGCCCAGTAGATGGACAAGATTAGTCCTATTGTATTGAGCAAATAAGAATCTACTTTAGCATTTTAGGTGTGAAGTTGCAGATAGATTTTTATTACTGTTATTTTGTAAAGTGACAGAAAATCTCTTAACCGAGTGGACTTAACAGTCTTATTTGTAAAACCCTCCAGCAAGGTAACATTCTGATTGAGTGTTTGAAATCCTTTAACAAGGTCACTTCTAACAAGGTGAAGATCCTAACAGATCTGAGGGAAATCCCTTAACCGGGTCACATCTAGCAATGTGTTTGTAATCTTTAACAGGTTTTACTTTTAACCGAGCCTACTCTAGAAGAGTATATTTCTTAGTGGGTCCGAAATCCCACAGTGGTTTTTCCCTATTTGGGTTTCCACGTTAAATCTAGTGTTATGAGTGTTATGATGTTTATATGCTTTTGAGTTTGCATGATTAGCAGTATTGGTTATATTGTTGAAGTATATGTTACCAAGGTTGAATCTGTTGTTTTTATGGAAGATTAAGTTTGTATGATTCACCCCCCCATCTCATCTTATTAGCTCGGAATATGTACTTAACATTAAGTATCAGAACTATCACTCTATATAGAGGAATCTTATCAATTCATTTTGACATTCATGACATACTTAAATAATTTTTGCATCCCTGAAGCATTCATAATCAAGCATTTCCAGATATCCAAGGCTGCATTTCATCCTTAAAGCATTTCTTCATGCAAGCACGTATGTGTGATTAGGGATTTTCATGTTCATGTGTTTTTCATTCCATTACATTCAACATTTATTATTACATTCAAATAGCATTCAATCATCATCAACAATTATAAATATAAGGTATATCACATTAGCATTTACTTCAATGTTTATATTATTCAATTCAATGTTAATTACTAAACTGAGGTTTGACCTAAGGCAAACCCCTATCCACAACACTTTCTTCTCTCTTTTTTGTATGCAAAGAACAAGCTCAGGAGATATACTCCAAGATTTCAATAGAGTTGATAATGATGAACAGGTTTAAATTTTGATGGAATAAAATTTGGAGGACCATGGAAAATTTGTACTAGTTGTTCCTAAAAAATCAGGCCGAGCTTTCACAAATAGGTTTTTAATATCTTATTTTGCATAGATCTTAGTTTGTGGCTCTGTGGGATATCTATAGTAGTTTATTTTTGACAATTTACTTCAATCATTACTTGTTTTACACTAGTTTCACAATTATCATCCATTTATCAACTAGAATGATGGGGCAAACAAATAGCCAGTGAAACTAATCCAAATTTCAACCCTTATTTGGATTATGTCTAGATTAGGTTCACCCCTCTCTCAATGTAATGAAAAATTTGGTTTGTTAGTGGTTTTATTATATTAATTAAAACCCTAACTTTAAATTTCCACCATTACAAGAGGAAACAGTTGCAAAAAGAACAAGCAATGAATGGTGACCGAAGGATAACAAGATGGAACCAAATGATGACTACATTTCAAAGAGAAAATTCATTATTGGAGACAAGAAGCAACAAAATCTGAAGCAAAAATATATGAGTGTAAGGGAATACATGGAAGAGTTCTACAAGTTGGTCATTTGATTAGGAAGGCATAAGATTAATAGGGAAAAGGTAGCCAAACATATGAATGACTTGTGGTTCAATATTCAAGATAGAATGAGCATGTTTCAAATTAATACCATGAAAGAAGTGTATCAATATGCATTGAAGGTTGAGGAAAGCTAACGAGAATTCAAATAGATAATTTCAAAAGTCAAGGAAGATTAGAAAATGAGAAGGGACAAGTGATTAGTAGCAAAGGAAAGTAGATTGAAGAAGAATTCAAGTACAAATGGAGTAAGGAAGCGGGCAAAGCACAAAAGAAAAGGATTTTTCATCAAGAGGACGTGGTAGAAACAATATCTAGGGTTTCGAGGAAAATATTTGTTGTGCAAAGAATATGGTCATAATACTTTTGAGTGTGTTAGGATTCCCAAGGATACTGAGAGGGGGGGGTGAATTAGTATCTAACCGGTTAACAGACTTTCTGACCTTATTAAGTATTTTGCATTCCAAAATAATGTACTGGTAAACAAGAATTAATGCAGTAAATATGAATAGTAAAGACAACATAGAAATAACACCATAACACAAGATGTTTAATGAGGAAACCCGGTGTGGGAAAAACCTCAATGGGATTTGTGACCCACAATATTCACTCACTAGCCAATGAATGGATATTACTTACAAGAAGGGCCTGCACATGCAGGAAGGCCAACTGCCTAGAGCTCACTGCTCGATTACAAAAGGAAGTCAAAATAAATTACAAAATGGATTATGAAAATCAAATATAATGTACTGCTACAAAAAGCATCTGCTATGCTAGGTTCAATACTAGTTTAAGCTCATACAATAACCATAAACCCTTCTACAAAGTCTGCCTTAATAATCGCTCTACATATCTATCATATTTATCCTCTATGTATGTATCGCATAAAATGATCTACAAGATCTCATACTTATATATGAGTCTAATTACAACATGCCATGTTGACTTACAAAAAGATATTATAATTAAATACAAAATACAACAATCAAAATCATGTCGGCTAGGATGTCGGTAAACATTATTGTTGTTATCGGTGAACTAGTTGTCAGTGTAGAGTCTGTCGGTGCTAGTGCCATAATATTGCAAGGTTGACATCAATGACAACACCTTCAATCACCTTTCACTACCATTAGAGTGTGCAATGCCAACAGAGTGTCCTTCAATTCAAGAAGTAATAAAGAAGAGGAAAGAAACCACTTGGAACAAGAGGATAAAGAAAGTGATGCATCTACAAAAGGTGAAGACCTCAATGAAGGTGAATCTCTCATGATGAGGAGAGTGTTGGTGAATCCCAAGGTAGTTGAGGAGGAGCCATCCTAAATAAGGAGTCTCTTTCAAATTTTGTGCAAGGCTAGAGGTAAGTGCTACAAAGTTATAGTAGATAGTGGTGGTATGAATAACCTAGTTTCAAAGGAGATGGTAAACAAGATATATTTGAAAAGGTGTAAGTACCCTTGTTTGTACAAATTTTCATGGTTACAAGAGGGACATGAGATGACTATGAGTGAGCAATGTTTAGTTAATCATCAAATTAGTTCTTATAAAGATGAGGTACTGTGTGATGTGATGTCTATGAGTACTTTTCATGTACTATTGGGTAGGCCATGTCAATTTGATAGAAATGCCATTCATGATGGTTTCAAGAATTTGTACACCTTCCAAAAATATAGTCAAAAGTATAATTTCAATCCTCTAAGGGAGAAGGAGGAGGAGTGAGAAAAGGAATTAAGTTTCATAGTTTTTTGTAATGCTGGAAAGTAGCAAATAGAGGAAGAGGAAAGGATTGATCATAAGGGTTGATCAATATCATTTGCAAACAATCAAAGGGTATATTTCAAGGGGAAAAGGTAGATTGGATTCCAATTTATTGCAGCAGTGCTCCAAACAAAAATATAATATCAATCCAAAAGAACATGGAGGTTAGATATGTTGACATATGGTGGAAAATAACACAAATGAAGGTAGCTTGTGTGTAGAGGATGGATAAAGAAGTGGAAGAGGGAAGGCTCCCATGGAAAAGGAGAAAAGGATAAAAAATAAATATAAAATAATTTTCCCATGCATCTACCAATGTTTTTGAGTTCACCAACTCAAGGAACATTTCACTTACGTTAGCATGTCTGGTGTAGGAGAACCCAGGCACATTCACAATTAGCACCAACTAAAAATATTATTTAAGTTTTTTTTCCTATTTTTATTTGTTTGGTTTTCATTTTCTTTGCAAATTTATTACTCAAGGAAATGTTGTCTCATGAAATGCAAAGATAGAAAAATATTTTAAGAAAATGCAATTGGCTAGTGCAAATTCAATCTCTACAATCCTACTGGCATCCTTGTAACCTGTGAGAGCTAAGAACAAGCTACAAATATCTAGCAAAGAATATTATAAATAAATATTTAAAGTGCCTTAATGGATATATAATCAAATATGGAAGTATATGTAGGCACATGAGCTTTTGACATAATGATGTCCTGTTATGAAAATTAATGCTTATGCACAAATTGGGTTAATTATTAAATCTTGAGAATATTTCAAGAAAATACAATTGGTGGGTGTAAATTTAAATTATACAACCTCCACCAATGTCTTTCTTCCTCGGGAGAAAATGGGAGCTTTGAAATAGGGTACGAACACCTATGAAAGAATAAGAGAAGGGAAAATTTAGTCATTTTAATTGTTAATGATTAAGTGTGGACACATATCCAAGGCCTACAAATGTTAACAAAATGCCTCAAACAATGCATAAACTCCTAAAATCAATGTGAGGAGGAAAAAAATATAGTAGGGGCCAAGTGAAAAGATAAGAGACACCCATCTATTGGGTATTGGACTATCAAAGTGTAACGACAAAGCACAATTTTGAGGGTTGTGCATGTAATTGTGGAAAAACCATGGTAGAAGAGAAGGGAACAAGTATGGTTCAATATGGATATTCACAGAGGCATCAATTGGGATAAATACAATAGAGAGGGTATATTTGTAGTTCAACGCAAGAGAGAAGAGAGGGTAAAACACAAAAAATTGGCAACAAAGAATTGGTTTTCAATAAGAGAGAAACAAAGATCCAACTAATAATTACATGTATCGAACCAAGAGAAATAATAATCTCAGATAGAAAGGAAGTTCACAGATGTGGAGGAATTAAGTGCATATTTAGGAAAGAATAAGGGCATCAATAGAGGGGAAAAGGAAGAATGGAGCCTTTAAGACAAAGTGACCCTTAGTAGAGTAAATTTTGTAATCCATTTCCTATAGATGATATACATTGATTGTACATTGAAACCGAATAAAATAAAATAATTTTATTTTGCAATCTTGTGTCTTTGTTATTTGGGTTTCTAGATAGCTATAAGTTTGTGGTGTGAATGTGTAGTTTTGATGTAGATAAATCATCTTGCATCAAATTGTATTAGAGCCTATTGTCTTGAGCATGTAGAGGATACAACAGGATTTGTTGAAGTGTGAATCGGTTGTGAAAAAGTTCATGTGGGTTGTTGCAAGTGGTTGAGAGAAAATTCCTAAATAGTGAGAACTTGAAGTTGTAATTGAAAGAGTGATAAAGATGTCACCTTGAAGAGGAATGCCTAGAATATAGGAGGTGGTGGAGTGATTTTGAGAGATTATACAAAATGATATTAGAGATGATATTAGAAATGAAGTGAGATTAGATATAGGAAATACAAGATATCATATTCATTAAGGAAGTGAATTGGGAGAACAAGAAAACAAAAGAGAAGAAGAACAAACTATATATTCTAGAGCACAAATATTTTTGAGGGCTCTTTCGAGAATCACAAATAAAAACAAAATAGATGTGGCAAGCTTTTTTAAAACACTAAATCCAAATGAGTTGATTAATTGGATAGGCGAGTTGGAAGAATACTTTGAAGTGGAGGAAATCAAATATCCAAAAAGGGAAAAGTTGGCTCAAACAAAGTTGAAAGGGCATGTTGCATTATGGTGGAAAGAGTTGAAAACATAATGAGTAATTGATGGAGACCTTAGGATAATAAGATGGAATCAAATGGTGTCTGGATTGAAGAGAAAGTTCTTTCCTCAAGAATACAAAATGGAGTTAATATGAGTGTAAATGAATACATGAAAGAGTTCTAGAAGTGGGTCTTTTGATCAAGATCAAATGAGATTGATATGGATAAGCTAGCCAAGAATGTGAATGTCTTGAAAGGATGAAATCAGAATGTTTTAGATTAATATCATGGAAGAAGTGCATTAATATGAAACAAAGGTTAAGGAAAAGTTATTGAAAAGGAAAATAAACAATTCCAAAACCTGAGGAAGATTTGTAAATGAGAAGGGACAAGAAAGCAACAACAAAGAAAAGAAGATTGAAGAATAATTCAAGCCCAAATTGAGTAAGGAAGTGGGCCAAAGCACAAAGGAAAAGAAGCTCTCATCAAGAGAACGTTCTAGCAACAGTAGAGGGTTTCATGACAATTTTTTTCAGTGCAAAGAAGATGGTCATCGTGCTTTTGATTTTTCCTCAAACACAAGAAGCGGGAAAAGTGCGTCAAGAAACCACTCGGCACAAGAGGATGAATAAATTGATGCATCTCCAAAAGGTCAGGACCTCAAAGGATGTGAATCTCTCATGATGAATAGAGTTTTGGTGAATCCCAAGGTGGTTGAAGAGGAACCATCCCAAAGAAGGAGTCTCTTTTGGACTATATGCAAGGATGGAGGTAAGTCCTATAAAGTTATAGTAATAGTGGTAGTATGGATAACCTAGTTTAAAAGGAGATGATAAACAAGCTAGGTTTGGAAAGGTGTAAGCACCCTTGTCTGTACAAAGTTTCATGGTTACAAGAGAGACATGATATGACTATGAGTGAGCAGTGTTCAAGGTTAATATACAAATTGGTTCTTATAAAGATAAGGTATTGTGCAATGTGAATTATATAAGTGCTTCTCATGTGTTTTTGGGTGGGACATGTAAATTTAATAGAAATGTCATTCATGATGGTTGCAAGGATGTGTACACCATCTATGTAACCTAGAAAATAAAATAGAAACCTGAAAGCTTCTAGATTACAAATGAAACAAGTACAGGAAATAAATTCAAAAGAAATAAAATCCCCTATTTTATCACATTGTATCCTATCACCTTTTTCTCTTGAATCAAATGATTTGAGTGCTCTTGGACTATACTAGTAATGATCTTCAAGATGACAAAGATGAACATACAGTAGTCTTTTTATGCTAAAATGCAAACTAAATATGCAAAATGATATTATGAAGCTATATGATATTTAAGCTAAGACAAAGGTACACTATGAAAATGCTCAAAGTTCTCTAAAATAACTTAAGTAAAAGGTTACGATTAGTCTCAAATTACTGGAAAAATGCATCTTTAGCATGAGCAAAATCCTATGTGGCAAAGATCAACAACTGAGGGTGAATCTTGATAGGTTGATGGCTATGATTTTATTGGTTAGGATGTGAGAGAAAAAGGTGGAAGATGTTCCTCCTACACATGAAGAATGAGTTGGCATGACAAGATGAGTTGGAAATTGAATGAGATGGAAAAGTTGAATAATTAAATAATTTTCAATTATTTAGTCAAGAAGATCTTACGAAGATATTAATTAAATAATGAGTACTTAATTAATTGAAAACAGAAGAATAGGATAAATAAATTAAAATAAATAAACTTTTCAATTTATTTATTTAATAGAAGAATAATCATTAAATAAATAAGGAATATTTATTTAATAAATCATAGTCATTTTTAGGTGTATACATTTTGCCCCTCTTTGAGACGATGTTGGAACAACATCATTTCATGGAAAAATTCAAATTAAAATCAAGTCTCTATTTTTTCCCTAACGTTGATACAATGACGATGGTATGCCCCCTCGAGAGGTTGATTTGTGAAAGAGTTGGATAAATTTGTTTGAGCAATCAATCTAACGAAATGTTTAATAGTGCACAATTAATTGTGAGAATTTAAGTTTTGAAAAATTAAAATGCCCCTCAGCTTAGAAAAAATTATTTCCCCTCATTAGGTCAAAATTAGGTTATAAAAGGTAACTTGGGCCCCTTTTCCACCTCGTTTGCACACTTGGAGATTTTTAAATTTGGAGATGGGAGATCCTATTTGGAGACTTTTAGATTGCTGCCAGCTATCATGATGGTGATTCCACTACACCGTCATCATTTTGAGCGGGTCAGGAGATTCCAGAGGCTGCTAGAGTATGATCCCCTAGTAGGTATTCGAAATCTTGGCCTGATGAGAATTTTTAAAGATTTTAGGTTGATTTTTGAGTTGAAATCGTAGATTGTCATTTGCTTTTCTATTTTTCAATTTATTTTTAGTGCATTTAATGAATTTGTTCATGCATATGTGATTAGTTATAGCACTTCCATTTTGTTTTCGCATTTGTTTAATTTATTGACGCATATGATTAGTTTTTTCACGCTTTCATAGATTTTTCACATTTTTTTGTTTTCCCATGCCTTAATATGGTTTTTTAGCACATATGTATAGTTGAGTGCCTTCATCTTTTCTTATAGTGCATTTGCAAAAAAAAATTGTGCATGCATGTTTTAAAGTGCATTTGTTAATTGGTATAATGCTTTCATTGATTGTTGTAGCGCTTTCACATTTTGTAGCGCCTATATTGAGTACTTTAGCGTTTATGTTATGTCAATTTTTGGATATTTTGTTCAATTATTAAATTTGATAAAAATCATGATGAATGATTTGTTTGATTGATATTTTCTCAAAGAGACCAATCTAGTCTCTAATGAAGAGCTAATAGGCTAGGCAACTATTTTCCATTGATAGTTTGATTGATTGATAGATAACTGACTTAGATAACATTGTTTGATCATCTAGGATGATTTAGATGTCCCCCAATGTTGGGAGAGATTTCCTTCTATGAGGCACTTTATCCATGTTTTAGACGTTGCGGTGATTAGACACATAAATGCTTGTGGATTGAGACATCTCATGTATATTCCTGAGATCAAGATGAACATGGAGCTACTAATAGCACTCGTAGAGCAGTGGCATAGTGACCACAACTCTTTTCATCTTCCTACTTGAGAGTATCCCTATTACTGGTGAGTTCATATTGTATGATCATCATGAGATGGGTGGTATGACATATTTGCAGACAGTGTTCAGTGATGAGATGATTCATGGCTCCGAGGTGCAATGGGAGGATATACTGATGTATTATGAGCCTCTACCCTCTATTTTGGCTAGTTTGATTGGAGGTTTATCTGTCCTAATGGGAGATCTTATGGTCTTTCAAATTCTTGGGGATGCATCATATTCTAGATTATGCAACACTGGACATGATATGCATGGGGTGTGTGTATGTTAGCACAATTATACCATGATTTACATCAGGTCATATATGATGGTGCAGCTAGTTTGGCTTCAGGTGTTACACTTTTACAGATATGGTGCTAGGAGCACATATCTTTCACATGACCTATACATGATTGGGTTCGAGGAGATGGATAGTAATACATATAATTATATCAAGGTATCATTACCCAACCCAAGATGGGTAATCTTGAATATCGGAGATATGTTTTAGATACTATGGATACCGTTGTTTGGAGACCTTATGTCACTTGCGAGCCATGTCTAGATGATGCTAGAGTACTTCCAGTTATTTATTAGACTCGATATCTTATTGGGAGGACACCATATGTCATTTAGTGGTAGCTGATTGCTCGAGCTTACTGACATATTGGTAGAGCTCAAGGGATGCCATAGGGATTTGCCTTGTATGCATGGACATACATGGATAGGTCACAGTGGGGTCCATCTCTTTCATTCAATGTTGCCTATGTAGAGTTTATTGCTATGTCACATATGACATATGATCTTCAACCATACATATTGGATATTGGTATGATAGAGGAGTATGCCCAGTATTTCGCAAAGCATCCATTTCCCAGATTAATAGATCTAACAGAGCCACCACCCAGTTCAGGTGACTTGGATGATGATGAAGGGGACCGTCAACCAAGGAGGAGATGAAGAAATGGTGGTTGGGGTGGAGAGGGAGAGGGTGGAGATGATGGAAGAGGACATGGGAGAGGAGGTAGGGCTCGAGTATAGGGTGGACCTTTTGGAGTTGGAGTTAGAGGACTTCCTATGGCTATTGGCCTAGGAGGGAGAAATGAAGGTGGGAGAGGTAATGATGTAGGAGATTGAGGAAATAGAGGGAGGGTTAGTCATGTAGGATGAGGTAGAGATAGATATGTAGGTCGAGGAATAGAGGGCAGAGGCAGTCCATTATGTCTTGTGCACGATATTGGGGGTGTTGGTGGATATGGGGGATATGATTCAAAATGATGATGTACCTCTAATTAGATGAAGGGTAGTTAGACCACAACTCATATAGTATCCATAGGTACAATAGGTAGAGGCATAGAAACCAGTGGTATAGCTAGCTCAGGATGACAAGGATGACTTGAGGGCTCAAGTTGTGCAGTTAGAGGCACACATTGATCAGTTGCAGGTTCAGATGCAGGCTTTGACATTAGAGAGAGATAGTATCATTGAGAGATATAGACAAGCCAAGATCATGTTATAGGTTGTTGAGTAGGTGGGAACATAGGGAGTGTATGGTGACACTATCAGAAAGATGGTTCATGCTAGGAAGGAGATAGCTCATTGGCATGGTTTATATGAGAGTGTTATTCCTCCTAAACAAAGAGGAGGCAGTTATATGTTAACTTCTCTGCATCCATTGAGACATGCACAGATAGAGAGTGGTGATGTCATGGGGCCACTTTGCAAGGATTTAGATACCTTTGGGGGCACAGACAGAGAGTCATGGTGTCATGGTGCTCAGACACCGACAACCTTTGGTGGTAGTGCCACTTGACTTATCAAGACTTCTTTCATGTTCTATCATTTAGGACTGTATATTTTTAAGCATTTAGATATCATTGTATACTTAGACATTTTATGTTTCATCATATGCAAACAGACTTTTTATGGACTCTATATGTGGTTTCTATTTGATTTGCATACATGTTATTATGATGATCTTTGATGATGTTTATTCTTTTGATGACCTATGTTTATAATTTTGATGATTTTATGATATTCTATATGATGATGATTCCTATATGCATAGATATGATGTATGTCTATTATGATTTTGTATGTAGTGTCTTATGAAATGTTGATGTCAATACCATCTATATGCTTTTATTATGAGATGTTTCCTATCATCCATGCCTATAATGTAATTCCTATATGATGTTGTTTATTATATCTTATGATGAGATGCTTATAATGGTGATTGATGCATATGTCATTTTATTTATTGTATGGTGACAGTATGCTATGAAATGCAGATATATACATATGTAATATGATTTTGTGATGATGTATTAATAAAATACTTATAATGATGTGATAAATGATTAAACCTAAAAGACTTTAAATTATAAATGTAATGCATTCTAAAATGATGGAATGAATCTAAAAATACTAAAATGGATGCAGATGTTTTGTTTTTATTTGTCCAAGTATAATCAATCATTACTCTTAACAACCGTTTGATCTTCATGAATGCCTAAATGATGACCTTGTGAGATGAAATGAAACACCTATGTAAATGATGAAAAATGCAATACCTACCCAAATGATTTTGTCATCTTCTTAACACATTGGGACAGTGCTTTATTCATCATTGATCTTTTAAAATGTTGTAAGATAATACAAGAACCTAAGTATAATTACAGTAGGATGACCTGAGTATTTTTTACATGGATTTTGATTTAACAAGTTAATACAAGCATCTAGGTATAACAAGACCAAAATGACCTAAGTATCTCTTACATAAACAAAAAAGGATTATCCTCTTTCATGCATAGCTCATAACATCCTCAATGATCTTTTGTCAATCATGTCCTTAGACGAGTACATACATTACTAAAGAATAATCCACAACTAGCAAATAAAGAAAAATAACCATGCCCCATCATAGCTTCCCTAGTCTTAGACATCTTGGAGTAGTATAGGGAGAATGATCATCAAAAACCAAGATAGAAACATTGAATCATCCATGCCATAAGTTTGTTTTCATGCCAAAACAAATGTAATCAATACCTTCAATAGTTTGTTGTGATTGTAGATTGTCTTTGTTATGATTATTGAAGTTGATGTTTCCTGATTTACTTATAACTTATTGTCCAATGATTCATATCTTGTTTTTGCTAAAAAGGCTATGTTGTATTGTTACTTGTCATTTGTGTATCAAAATCCAAAGTAATACCCTCTTGAGTGTGACATTCAAGGATCCTATTCCACAACCAGGTTGAGGATTTTCCCCTGAAATAGGAATGAACCACTTTATTATGGACAGAAAAATGATGGAAAAAGTATTGATAGTTTATTATGGATAAAACAGGATAGGCATATAGAAGCACTAGCTATCAAACCATGGTAGGATTTATTATGTAGTTGTGGAATGTGATGGATAGGTTGCAAATAAAGGTAGTTTGGTAAGTCTTGGATAAGTGTGGATAAAAGGTTTTATTATGGCTATATACAAGGGTTATGAATACAATAATATTAGAATCAAAATAGATAGAAGGGCTAGCTTGTCACAAGCAGTGCCTGTTATCAGGTTTTCACTACTTGCTTTTATTTTTGAATAAGGGAAAATAGGTTTTGATGGGCCCCTGAAACCCATTACATCAAAAGATCAAAAGATAGGCATTAAAGCACTACAAAAAGCTAGAGACAACAAACATATTAAAGACAGTTGACTAGAAGACAAAAGACCAGCAATAGAAAGACAACAAACAACAAACAAGACCGACAGAGAAAAAGCCAAGGCTAAGTAAAGTTCTTAAGCAACTTGGTCGCTTCTAGCTCCACTTGCTCCATGTTATCAGCGGTCCATTTGATTTCCTCAATCTCCCTACTTTGGCTTTTCTTTTTTCTAGTGCTCGCGTGAGTTCTTCTACCATGATAGGTCTCCTTATCTTTAGGGGTGTCTTCCTTCACCTCAGTAATGTTTACAAAGGCCTTATCCCCTTGGTCACTATCAAGCTTACTGATAAGAACCTTCATACTTGCAGAAGTAGTCTTTAAGATCTTATGACTCTGCTCCCCTATCTTCTTGAGCATGTTCTCAACCCCTTCCAACCTTTTTTCAGTATCCCCAACTCTGTTCTCTAAGATTTGGAAGCAATTACATTGAGCATTAATGATCTCCTCAGCATTACTGATTGCTTTGGTAATTTCACTTAAACAATCAGGGAGGAAGCTAAATTTAATAGTGCCAATAGCCTCTAAAGTCTAAATTTTTGTGGCTTCCTGGGTTTTCTTGGCTTTTATGCTTGTAATTTCCTTTTGAACCCAAAGGAAAGCCTTGTTGAAGCTATCCGTGTCATTTTTTATGCAAAGGTCAATATCCAGATGTGAGCCTTCCTGGGTCTTGTCTCCCCCAGGATCTAAATTGAATTCCAAACCCACCTCCCTCACATCTACAATCTTAGATTCCTTCATGGCGGTGTCCTCCCCAACCAGACCCTTATCCTTAGAACCAATCCAGACGGGCGACTGGTTCTTAGCTTCCACATCCTCATTTTTTAGAGTTTTCCTTTTTTTCTTCTGACTAGAGAGGATTTGGACCTCCTCGCTATCAGTATCCATAACACCATTAGTCTCGTCTTCATCATCATTCCATCTATCATTATCCTCCCCCTTCTTCTTCCTTTTGGCCAACCCTTTTCTCTGATTCTCTTGCCCTATTTTTCTTCTTCTCTTTCTCGACCCATCGATTTGGGGGTCATCCTCAACATCAACTTTCATTTCATAACCTTCACCATCATCATCATTTGAGTCTTCCCATTCCTCTTCCGACTCAAAAACCTCTGCAATGTTTAGATGGATGGTGGTATTCTTGATGTGATTATACAAAATCACCATCAGACCCTCATGCATAGCAGGATTGGTTTTGGAGTTGGAGATAGCGTCCTTTATCCCAATATTGTGGGCACAAAACAAATAATATGCGATGAAAAATTTCTCTTTACACTGAAAATGGTTGAGAATAACAAAATGATAGTTGTAAACCCTCGTAAATCTCCCATCTAATGTGATAAATTCCATAATAGAAAACAACACTTGTCGTCAAATCAGCTTAATTACCTTTGGCGAGTAGTAAGTATGGCTTCCCTTCACTAGTTTGGCTTTCTCCTCCTTATCCTTAGGGAAATTCTTCACTGCAATATCAAACAACTTCCTATCCCTATAGAACTTGATGTCATCCATCGATAGACCTATAGCCTCAGTGATCATGGTTTCATTCACCTTGACCTGCCTATTGCTAATGATCAATGTACCTTTATTCCATCCCTTTTTGAAAATCCCTGTAATTTTTGGT
This sequence comes from Cryptomeria japonica, assembly GCF_030272615.1. Lineage (NCBI taxonomy): Eukaryota > Viridiplantae > Streptophyta > Pinopsida > Cupressales > Cupressaceae > Cryptomeria > Cryptomeria japonica. The sequence continues at coordinate 252,206,298 of NC_081410.1, read as the reverse complement.
CGTTTCTCTTGCATTTTCTCCATAAAATCAGTCATCTTAGCTTCTTGTAGCACAACCTAGACTTGAGGTTGGTCCCACCATTTATCAAATTTGATTGCCTCTATTCTCTTGCGATTTCCACCCATTTTGTGATCAATTTCTATTAACTGTGATTTCCTGTAAATACCACTCTTTGCTATGGACTTTCTAGTTAGCAAGGGAGAAACTACTAGAAGCCAATGGATATTTCTAATGATTCCACTCGATAAGGGAAAAAGAACCCACAAAACATGCAAAGTGATCCGGCAATTATTAATGTACCTCCTTCTCAGCTACATACAAAACTGATTCCTGTTGCCACGACCTCCCCTATCATCTTGGGAAATGTTTTCAAATCTGCCCTTGCTTACCATGATATGTTTCATAAATTAAGATGTCAAGTGCCACTCGAGGGAGCTCCCCCTTGCTATTCCAGATCTTGATTTGCCTGCTCTATACTACCTCATTGGCAGCCCAATCAGCACTCATGTTGGCTTCTTTATAATCATGAGAGATGTAGCAGTGATCAAACCCCTCAAGCATCTCCCTGGCTAAATCAATGATATTTTTAATCATCCATGAGGGTTGGTGTTTACCAAGGAGGCAATCAATAATTTTTTAGAATCCCCTTCAAGCCATAAAAGTTTGACACCCATATTATGTGATAATTTAATAGCTTGGAGGGCACCCATAGCTTCAACCATATGATTATTCTAAATCCCCAAGGGGAAGGCCACTACCCCAATACAAAAGCCAACACCATTCTGGATAACTCCACCATAGCCAACTGGCCTTGGGTTCCCTTTAGCAGCCCCATCGAAGTTATCCTTAAACCAATAATTAGGGGGAAAGACCAACTGCACATACTTCTTTTGATTTGGTTGGTATTGGTGTCCATGTAGGCTGGGATGTTCCAGCTCTTGAGAACATCAAAGTCCTCCTTATTGTTTCAAAAATGCTCTCCCCTAGCCATCAAGTTCTCAACAAAATTATATTTTATATTGGCCCAGACCACCTCAGAGGGGTTAATATCATTCCTGAATATTCTGTTATTCCTCTCTTTCCAGATACCCCAAAGGATATGTGGAAAGGAAAAATTCCATAAATTTCTTATAGTCAGATTGTTTGTAATGAAGTACCAACTCCTAAAATAGTCTCTTGAACCTCCTCTAGGAAAACCCAATTCAAACCCCAACGTTGAAAAAACATAGCCCAGATCAGTTGGACATAAGGACAGTGTATAAAAATGTGGTTCACTAATTCTTCATCATTGAGACAAAGATAGCATCTGTTGGGGATACTGAAACCCCTCTTTCTCAAGTTATCTATGGTTAGAATCTTATTTTGCAAACAAATCCATAAAAAAAATATTAATTTTAGGAGTCAAACTTGGATGCCAAGCCTTAGCCCAGCAGGGGGTAGGGTCTTCAGATTGAGCCAACATAAGAACAATAGATGACACAGAATAAATCCTTGAAGAGGTACCGCTCCACACCATGTGGTCCTCCCACCTAGGATTTAAAATAGCTTGGTTGATGACTTAGTATGCCTACTTAAGGTTGGGATCAATAGAGCTCAGGTCCACCCACTTTTGATCTCTCCAGTAGTCAACAACTTTAACACCAAACTTCTCCTTACATGTCTAGATGGTCATCTGAGAAACATAATTATTGAGAGGGGCACCTCCAATCCAGGCATCATCCCATTACCTATGGCCCAAAATTTTCCTAAACTAACTATACCTTTAGCTTGGATAACAATGTTCCAAATAGTAGAGCCACTCGGTATCTAATCAGAGGCAAGAAAATATTCCATGGTAGGGACCACATGTAAGTACTTAGCCTTCCAGATATCATTCCACTCTCCATTTCCCTGATAGATTCTCCAGATTTATTTGGCTAGAAGGGTCTTGTTCAATGTTCTAATGTTTCTTAAACCTAGACCCCCCACCTTTTTAGGTTTACAGACATTTTCCCAAGCATTGAGGGCAACTCTCTTCTTCTCCTCAACCCCAGACTGGAGGAAAGCTTTCTAAATTTTCTCAATAGCATCTGCTAATTTTCCAAGAATTTTGAAAAGGCTTAAAGCATAAACCAGAAGACTCTAGAGAGAAGATTTTAAAAGCTAAATTTTACCAGCTTGACTAAGAAAGGTACCTTTCCAACCAGCCAGCTTCCTACTGAATCTATCAACAATACTATTCCAAAACAACTTCATAGGTTTCATGCCTAGAGGAAGACCTAGGTAAATAGAAGGGAACTTTCCAATTTGGTAACCAAGGATCCAGGCCATCCTAATTTGTCTATCCTCTGGGTGTTGAAGAAGAAAACATAGCTTTTCTCCTAGTTAATCATTTGACCCGAAGCAAAAATGTAATTTTTGAGAAGGTTCTTCATAGTGGAAGCTTCTTTGATCGAAGAGGTACACATTAAAATTGTATCATCAACAAATTGCTGGTGGGAAGAGGATTTTATTACAATTTTTATAATTTTATGATTTTTTTGTATTTTAGCCCCTTGCATTAGGGTTTTCAAAAATCTTCAGTATAAATTTTTTGAAGATGTATACTATTGATTAGGTCATCCAATAGTTCACCTTCAGGTGTGGAGAGCTAATAAGCCCCTAATCCACATCCCTCCACAACAACAAAGGGACCCAACCAATTGGGTTCAAACTTCCCCTTCTTTTCTCTATCTTGTTGATTACGAGGATTATCCTTAAGCACAAGATACCAACTTTGAAAACACAAGTTTGGACTTTATGATTATAAATTTTTTATATTCATTGTTGGTAATCCTTATAATGATTAAAAAAATTTTGTCTCCTCTCATCTAACACTTCTAATTCTTGCAGTCTAGAAACACGGTAATGATCATCTAGTATCAACCCCTTTAATGAAACTCATAGTGATGGTAACTCAACCTCAATGGGTAAGAGCGATTCAGATCCATAGATAAGGGAATAAGGTGTTGCACCAATGGGTATGCAAATACTAGTTTTATAGGCCCTTAAAGTAGGATTTCATTGTGTATGCCAGTCATCACCAACTTCATTGACCATTTTCTTTAAAATTTTAAAACTGGTTTTGTTTGAGGCCTCAGCCTGGCCATTGCCCTGCAGGTAATAAGGTGTTGAGAAATGGTGTTAGATATGAATTTTTTTGTAAATCTCTTCAACATCTTGGTTTTTAAAAGGGCTACCATTATCAGTGATAATGGTTTGAGGGATACCATAGCGGTCGATAATATAATTCAAAATGAATGAAGTGATTCATTTACCATTGATATTAGTGAGGGGTACAACTTTGATCGATTTGATAAAGTATTCTATTGTAGTAATAATGAACTTATGGCCATTTGAAGATGGTGGATGGATCTTAACCATGAGGTCAAGTCCCCACTAACAAAAGGGTAATCGAGCTGCCAAAGGTTGCAATTCTTGTGTCGACGGATGTACCTAAATATTGTGTATTTGACATTTCTTGCATTTTCTCACAAACAGGTATGAATTTGTCTTCATTGTTAGCCAATAATATCCCACATGAATGAATTTATTAGCTAAAGATGGACCACTAGAGTGACTCCCATAGATGCCTTCATGAACTTCTTGCAAGGTGGTTTGATATTCATCATGCTCCAAACACCCAAGGAGAGTGTCATCAAGACCTCGCCAATATAGGGTGTCGGCTATAATGGTGTAACTAGAGGATTTGCAAATAAAAGTCCATTTTTTATTATTAGATAGGTTAGGCGGCATGGTAATGGATTTTAAATAAGTATATATGTTGTCATATATGGGAGAATCGGGTCCATCCAAATGAAATATAACTTGGGATTGTGGGTCTTTATATGCAGGAGTATATAATTGTTCAACTAAAAACACATATCAATGCTTTTTCAGGTATCTCCAACAAGGAAGCAATGGTAGCCATAGTGTCACCTACTTTGTTTTCTAATCGAGGTACTTGTTCAAAGTGAATAGAAACAAAATACATTTTAAAGTCATCTACCATGTGTTTATATGGCATTAAGTTTTCATGCTTTTTCTAATAGTCATCATTCACTTGATTGATAACCAACTGAGAGTCTCCATAAACATTAAGTTTTGTTATCTTCCATTCCACTACCACCTTTATTCTAGTAACTAATGCTTCATACTCAACCATAGTGTTTGTACAAGAAAAAAATAATTGGTATGATTTAGGTATGGTATATCCCTGTGGTGTAACAAATAATATTCCAGCTACTAATCTATGCTAAGCGTATGATCCATCAAAATATAATTTCCATGTGTTTTCAGTGATAGGTAAAATTGAAGCATCTAGAAGTTTTGAACATACTGGTTGATAATGTAAAAAAGGTGCTTCCACTAACTAATCTGCAATCACTTGTCCCTTGATAGCTTTCTGATCCACATATTATATTTCAAACTCACTAAGAATGAGCACCCATTTTTCTAATCTCCCTATTAAGTCTACCTTATTGAGAAAATACTTTAAAGGATCTATCTTGGCTAGTAACTTTATATTATGAGTTAACATGTTATGATGCAATTTTTGGGATGAAAAAACTATGACCAAACATGCTCGCTCATTTGGACTATAGTTTATTTCATATCCAACAAGAATCTGGTTGATATAATAAATTTATCTTTCCTTCCCCTCATGATATTCTTGGGCTAAAAGGGCACCAAGAGATGCTTGAGTAGCTAATATATAGAGTAAGAGGGGTTTTCCTTCAATAGGAAGCATAAGAACAGGTGGATTTATTAAATACTCTTTCAACACCTGGAAAGATTCTTCACACTCATCATCCCACTTGAAAGGTTGTGCAAGAGATGTGAGAAAGGATGACACCTATCAGCCAACTATGAAATAAATCTTTGGATGAATTGCAATTTTCCTTGTAAAGAGCGCACTAACTATAATTTTTGGGAGGTGGCACCTCCATAATAGCTTTCACTTTCTCAAGATATACCTCTATTCCATTTGCTGACACAATGTATCTTAGGATTTTACCAGATGTCACTCCAAAAACACACTTCTTAGAATTCAAGCATACATTAAACTTCTCCATCCTATTAAAAATATTGTGCAGAATGCTAAGATACTCCTCTCTAGTATATGATTTTCCAATAATATCATCAACATAATCTTCCATAACCATGTGCATCATATCATGAAAATGTGTTATCATTTCTCTCTAATATGTAGCTCCTGCATTTTTCAGTCCAAATGACATGACATTCCAACAGTATGTCCCCCAGGGACAGGTAAATGTTGTTTTGTCTTGGTCTTTTGGGGCTATTGTTACCTAGTTATAACTAGAAAAGCTATCCATCAAAGATAACATAGCATGTCCTACAATTAAGTCCACAATGATATATATATTGGGCAAAGGAAAATCATCCTTGGGACATGCTTTGTTCAAGTCTTGAAAATCTGTGTAGACTCTAATGCTCTTATTTGGCTTTGAAATAGGTACTATATTTTAAATCTATTTAGCATAATCAATAGATTTGATGAATTCTACATATAGCAGCTTTTTCAACTCATGTTTGACCAATAGAGCTATATACGGATGTATTTTTCTCGACTTTTGTTTTACTAGCTTAACCTCGGGAGCTATGGATATGTGATGCATGATTAAACCAATATCTAAGTCAGACATATCTGCATATGACCAAGCAAAATTGATCTAGTTTTATTTGAAAAACTTGATTAAATTTTCTTTCTTTTTTGGTGATAATAATGTTTCCAACTGAAGAATCTTAGGATTATCCTCTGTTCCAATGTTGATAGGTATTGTTGGTTCTATAATGACTGAATATCTTGTTGGTATTGTGTTGTCATTGATGTCAACCGGTATAGCAGGACAATCGGTATTGGAGAATAGTTGATATGTTGTCAATGTTATCAACTGGTAGTATTGACAGTGAAGCCAATAGGTAAGCAAGTTGGAGTAACTAGTTTACATGTCAGTATTGGGAAGAAGGAACTGGTTAGTGAGTATGGATGTAGAGAAGTGACCATTGAGTGATGTGAACCGGAAAGCCTATGACTATAGAGCTTACTATAATATGAACTAATGAAGGTTCAGAAGTGCAACTGGTATGCTAGTATGTTGTCAACTAGCAGGACTCCCATCGGATGAAGAGAAGGTTGACAAAAAGTGCGTTGCTTTAGTGAGTAAAGATTACATATGAAAAAGGTACTGGGATACATGTCAAGTTGAAGATGTATCCTCTCCTTTGTGAAGACACAAAGGCAAGTGATTGGATGTATAGACCAGATGACCAAAGTGGAAGATGAGGAAGCCTCCAGAGGTCAAGATTTGGGATATACATCGGATCAGCATGTGAAGTCAAGATGTGTTGCAAGGATAGAGAAGGAAGAGTTGAGATGATGTGTTTTCTATCTTGGCAAACCGGTTGAGAGGAGAATTGGTCAGATGAAGACGAATCTCTTCTGTTGCACACTTGGAGTTACCAAGGTTTAGATGGATATTTTTGTTGCCACTGATGGAGATGGTTGGAGGTTGATAGCATGAAGTCATCAAGAGTCCCAACTGATAAACAATGATATCGGCATGTAGCTAAGTGTACTAAGAGACAAAAGTGAAGTGATCTCATTCAATTGAAGAAGCACATAGTGAGTCATCCTAGATAGCTATTGAGGACTAACATGGTTGATGATCGGGAAAATGTGATAAACTGGCAAGATAGAGAAGATAGCAGAAAGAAGGTTATCTGGTAAAGTATGATGTATCGATAAGAGTAGAGGACTTGTAGGTGTGTACCGGTTAAGTGTTTGGTCGGTGATCCTGTCTGAATCGACACAAAGGTCTAAGCTGATGTATACCAACAAAGGTACCATGTAGATTAGAGGTTTCATGAAGGGGTGGGTGGAGTGTGCACTGATGAGGTAGTTACAGAGCCAGTTGATATTAAATACAGAGCTTGTAAATCAAGGGATGTATTGAAGAGGTGTGTGGCTCAAGGAAGGTCAAACGAAGGTAATCGATGGGATACACTGATCAATGCAGGATGTCTGGGTACATATCAAAGTAGGTGCTACAGACCATTGACCCATTTATGGTGATTGACCAAGTGCCAAGCTGACAAACTGTATGTGTTTACTAAGTTTAGCAAACATGCTTTGGAAGAAAGGAGATATGGTGGTGTTTCCCGATTGCTTATAGGTTGTCGATATTCATGCAAGATGAGATCTTATTGGATATGATATGTCATGATGATTAGAGAGGATATTTGATGTGGATTCAATGCATGGTGGAAACCCTAGCATGCCAAAGTTCAAACTCACATTTAGGCGTGAAAGTATAGCTATAAGTATGCAGACCAAAGATGGAAATATGTTCATGTTGCATAGAAGAGTGATGTTGGTAAAGTAAGAGGATCCAAAAGGACAATTAGTTGGTGAAGTTTTTTGAAGATCATAGTGATTGAATGAGAGTGCAGTTAACCCAGTAAGAGGGTTTAACTATGAGTCAAACTGGTAAAGTCCTAAATAATTGGTAAAGCAGCAAGATAGAATAAGTGCATAGGGGAATCGGTGGTGTTCAATCCAGCAAGAAGGTAGTCCAGAGTGAAGCAGTTGTATGCATGTGTGGGAGAAAATATTTGATTGATAAAGAGTAGATAAGGGATAAACCAGTGAGTAGAGTAACCGACATCATGTGTATGATCTGACTATTCATCCAACAAGAAGATGTAGAACCGATGTGTCAGCAATAGTAGGTGAAGGTGAGTAGAGAGAAATAGAAAGATAGAAGAAAGAGTAGGAGTCAACCAGTAAGGTAGAGGAGGAGTAAAACCGATAGGGTGGAGTGTATTTAGTGGTTACAAGAATCACTTGTACCCAGGGTTACTATTGTTGTATTAATTTATTATGTATTATAATCACTGAGTTGGAGCTCAGTGCAGAGGTTGGTGCTCATTGGGTTGGTGCCCTAAATGTTGTAACCAATGTTTCATTGTGAGGTTGGATTGGAGTAGTAGACTCCAACAACATTTCTCACCGAGGTTTTTCCCATCTTGGGTTTTCCTCATATATACCAATGTTATGTGATGTGCATTTTTGTGTTCTTGCATTAAGATATCTTCCCTTATCTTACCGGTAGGTTAACTTGGCATTATGATTGATAACCAATAATCACTTAGTATTAAGAGGTTAAGAAATTGGAAACAATTGATTCACCCCCCTCTTAGTGGCATCTCATGTTCAACATATCTTTCTTGGTATTCTGGTTGGGGAAGAATGTCAAGCCTCCCATATTTTGGCACCTCAGAGAGGTTTTCACCATCGGATACATCTTTCCTTTCTACTTTTTAAGGGTCTAATACTACCACATTGTAGTTTTCACCATTAGATATGTTTTGCATTTTTGCATTTTACGACTAGAAGGCTTGGAATTTTCTCCATATGTGGTTACAGCATTGATCTTCTCAGCTGAATTTGTATCACTAAACCCTTCATATAAAAGACCTATGGGATTCAAGAAGTTTATGATAGCATGATCATTAGGAAAGGTTTGGATTTCACATGTGTCTTCTTGCCCCCAACCTATAAGTTTAGGGTGCACAAGAAGAAGATCATTAGGCACATTGGTATCAAAAGACATGATAGTAAGAACGTAAAATTTTTGGAGTTCAATAACTATATCTTTGATTTCAAGATTGATAACCACCTCGAGGTTGTTTGGTTCATCTGATATTCAACCCTCCTCATGAGAGTCAGTCGTAGCATTTTGTGGTTCTTTCTCTAATGGTCTAGAACTTGAACTAAGTCCCTCATTGTGTATTCTATTGTATGAATGAATTAGATCTATTTTCTTGTCTTCAGAAGATACCTCTGAAAGCCCTTCCCATTCATGAGAATTAGTTTCACTATTTTCTTGTAATTCTTGAATCTTCTCATACAAATTACGTGTAGCTTCCTCAACATCTTCATTGTATCCCAATCCTTTTATTTCATTAGGGGCTTGCAAAGAAGGTTGTATAGGTTCCACAATTCCTTCCTTTCTTAATCCAATGGGAACATGGCCATCATATCCCATCTTTTGCATTATAGTGAACCCTTTTCCATATTGTTCAAGAGATAATTGAATGTTTGGTTCTAATGTATCTGCCTTGTCTTTGTCTTCTTGATATAACCATTCCTTAATGTATTTTTCATCAGTCTCCTTTGATAATATCCCCCATCTAATAAAAGTGTCTCTCGACTATCTCCTATAATAAAAAGATGTTTGTCTACCCAGCACTAGCTTGCCATAAGATTTAGGTGAAGGTGGGAGTTGTGAAACACAAAAGATTTTCTCAATAGAATATTTTCCCATACCTTGTTCTTTGGTCTTAAGCTTGGGTTCAACCACTATAGATGTGGATTCATCTACTTTAGATGTTGAAGGTGTTGAAGTTGGATCAACTTGTGAGATAGGAGTAAAACTAGGTGATTGTTTGGGACAATTACTTCAAGCTTTGGCTTGATGGTATTGCAATATTGGAAAGGATTGGGATCTCCTTTAACTGTAATCTCTTTACCATTATAAGGAAATTTTAGGCATTGATGATATGTAGAAGGGATTGCTTGCATTACATGTATCCAAGGTCATTCAAGGAGTATCTTATATGCTAGATCAAGATCAAGTACTTGGAAAACCACATATTTTTCCACTGTTCCAACTCTAATAGGCTAGACAATAGATCCTTTTGATGCTCTCTCTTCCTAATCATAGGCTTTGATTGTGATCTTTTTCTTTGGATCCACAACATTCTCTAAAAACCCCAATGCAAGAAATAATTGAAAAGTACATATATTTAAACCAGCCCCCTAATCTATTAGGACATGTTTTATTAGGTTCTTATGTACAAAGACTTCTATATGAAGAGGGACGTTATGAGGTTGGGTTATAGAAAGATCATTATGTTTGGTGAAAGACAAGAAATGAGGTGTGGTTAAGTGTCCTACCATGGCTTGAAATTGTGCAAGAACAATATCTCAGGATACATTGGTTTCTTGTAGAGCTTTCTCCAAAATTTGTTTATGGGTAGGTGACAAATGTAAAAGCTTATAGATTACCAATGAAACAAGTATAGGAAATAAATTCAAAAGAAATAAACCCCCCTTTTCTGTCCCATTGTGTCTTATCACCTTCTCTTGAATCAATGATTTGATTTCTCTTAGAATGCACTAGTAATGATCTTCAAGATGACAAAGATGAATAGACAGTAGTCTTTTTATGCTAAAATGAAAACTAAATATGCAAAATGATATTATAAATCTATATGATATTTAAGCTAAGTCAAAGGCACAATATCATTTTTTAGGTGTATACACCATCTAGAAAGATGATCAAAAGTATAAGTTCGATCCTCTAAGGTAGGAGGTGAAGTGAGCAAAGGAATCAAGTTCCATAGTTTGTTGTAATGCTAGAAAACAACAAATAGAGGAAGAGGAAAGGGCTGGGCACAACCATTTCCAAACAATTAAAAGGCGGATTTTGAAGGGAAAAGATAGATTGGTTTTTAATTTATCATAGTTGTGCTACAAATAAAAAGAGAAAATTGGTCCAAAAGAATGTGGAGGTTGGAGGTGTAGACATGTGGTAAAAAATAGCACCAATAAATGTACCTTGTGTGTTGAGGTTGTATAGAGAAGTGGAAGAGAAAAGGCTCCCATAGGAAAGAAGTAAAAGTGGATAAGAAATAAATATGGGATCAACATCCCATGCATCCCTAAATGTTCCTGAGTTTACCACTTCGAGGAACATTTCACTTACCAAGCATGTCTGGTACAAGAGCGCCTATACATATTCACAATCAACGCCAACCAAAATTATATTTTCAATTTCTTTTCTTAATTTTGGTTTGTTTGGTTTTTGTTTTCTTTGTAGAGTTATTCCTCAAGGAAATGTTGTCTCATGAAATGTGAAAATAGGAAAATCTTTTAAGAAAATGCAATTGGTTGTTGTAAATTCAATCTTTACAATCCTACTAGCATACTTGCAACCTATGAGAGATAAGAATAGGGTACAAATATCTATCAAATAATAATTAGAAATAAATATTTAAAGTACCTTATTAGATATATAATCAGATATGGAAATATAGGCAAGAATGTGAGCCTTTTCCAAAATGATGTCCTCTCATGTAATGAAATCCATATGCAAAAAAATGGATTAATTATTAAAGCTTGAGAAGCTTTCAAGCAAATATAATTCGCGATTGTAAAATTAAGTTCTAAAACCTCCACCAATTTCCTTTCTACCCATGAAGAAATGGGAGCTTTAAAATGGGTATGGACATCCGCCAAAGCATAAGAGAAAGTAAAATTTAGTCATTTTAATTTTTCATGTATTAAGCATTGACACATATCCAAGGTTTGTGAACTTTAAGAGAATGCCTTAAAAATGCATAAATTCCCAAGATCGATGTTAAGAGGAAACAAAAGGTCACAAGGGCCAAGTGAGAGGCCAAGATATATTCATCAATTGGGTATTAGAATGTCAAAGTGTAACAACAAAGCACAATTTTGAGGGATACATAGTGAAATATGGAAAGAGTGTGGTGGAAGAGAAAGGGATGAGTGTGGTTCCATTTGGATATTCATAGGGGCATCAATTGAGAACAATCCAATAGAGAAAGTAGAGCTGTAGTTCAACACAAGAAAGAAGAGAGAGTAAAACACCAAAATTTTATAGAAAAAAATTGGTGTGCAATAAGAGAGAAACAAAGACCCAACCAAGTATTACATATATGTAACCAAGAAAAATAAATAATCTTAGAGACAAAGGAAGTACTCAGATGCGGAGGAATCACCTGTAGATTAAGGAAATAATAAAGACATTGATAGATGACAAAAGGAACAATAGAGTCTCTAACACAGAGTGACCCTTGGGAGAGTAAATTTTATAATCTATTTGTTGCAGATGATATACATTGATTATAAATTTAAATAGAATAAAATAAAAATTTCTCTCTTTTGCACTCTTGTCTCTTTCTTATTTGGGTTTATATACAACAATATGTCTGCAATATGAATGTGTATTTTTGAAGTAGATGAATCATCTTGCATCAAATGGTATCAGAGCCCATTGTCTTGAGATTGTAGAGGATACACCAAGACTTGTGGAACTGTGAAGCAGTTGTGAAGAAGCTCATGTGGGTTTTTGCATGTGGGTGAGAGAGAAGTCTTGAACAATGAGAACTTGAAGTCATAATTAAAAGAGTGATAGAGATATTTCCTCAAAGAGGAATGCCTAGAACATAGGAGGTTCTGGAGTGATTTCAAGAGATGGTACAAAAGGATATCATAGATGATATTAGAAATGAAGTGAGATTGTTGGACATTGATACTGCTAGGATATGTTGTTGTCATTGATGTCAACATATTCATGTCTTCTGGTGTTGCAGTGAGTTGATCTGGTTGGTTTATCTATTTTCTATGTTGAATCAACTAGAGATATGTCATTCTTTATTGATTCCATGATGTTATGTGGTGATTTGATCGAGTTATGGATTCCAGTATGGAGATTGGTTTTCAGTGTTCAGTTTTGCAATGCTCTGGTGTTTGATCCATTATGCTCCAGTATGATTATATCTTTGGTTGCAGATTTGGGAGTGTTTGGGATGTTCATTTGTATCTTCATTTCAGATGGTTCTTGATTTGATGCTCCACAAGCTATCTTTCTTGTCCGAGTTATTGTTGTTTAATGTTCCTGAGTGTTAGCATGTTGATGCATCTATTGCATATGGTTCTAACGTGCTTGTTTGTGTTTCCTAATCATGTCCTATTTGTTATGTTTGTCTGCATTGATCATTGTGCACATAATTAAAGATCTTACAGATCCAGTGATATTCTTTGTGTTATGTGGTATTTTCGGTGGTGTAAGGTGTTGTGGTTGATCTTGGTGAGATTTCTGGTGCTGGTGCATATTCGAGGAGTTGATTTGGGTCTATTCTATGTTTTTAATGACATTGTATTGGTCTGATGGTTGATTTATATATTGGGTGATGTAATTTTGTAATTAGGTGTTGAGGGTTCGGCTGACCTTGTAGTCAAGGTTGACGATCTGTATAAATAGGTGTTCTACTCATGTAATTTGTGTGTCAGTGTTGAGTCTGCATTATTAGAGAGTGGTGTATGTGTGATAAGAGAATTTATCTTTTGGTGTGGTGTATTGAGTAGAGAGTGTTGCAGAGCGGACAATTGAGCTTTATTGGAACTATCATCAAGCATTAGCATATGCTATTCTTTCAGTTCATCTTTGCAGGATTGTAGTCTGAATATCTTTGTAAGGTAGTGAACCTCCCTAAGGGTTGTAGCCTTCTGGGTCATTATAATTTGAACAGTAAGCTCTAGGTAGTGTGTCTGAATGCATGTGCATTCCCCATTGTAATATTTACACATACTACTACAGAGTATCATCTCATTATGGGTAGGTTCCCACCATGGTTTTTCCCTTGACTGGGTTTTCCACATCAAAAATCTTCGTATTATATGTGTTTCTATTATTGTGTTGATCTTTATTCTTATTGCAGTTGTTTAGATCTGAAATTGTACTTAATTTTCTTAATCCAATGAAAACTGATTCACCCCCCCCCCCTTTTAGTTTTCCTTCTTTATTGTTGCCAACAAGTGGTATCAGAGCTAGATCCTCTAAAAGAAGCTTGACTGCTTGAGGAGATCTGGGATGGCAACCTATGTGTTCAAGAAGGAGAGTGCAAGATTTGACGAAAATAATTATATTGTTTGAAAGGACTCGATGGAAGTTCATTTCAAGTGTATTGGAGAAGATTATTAGAAGATTACAAAGAATGTCTACAATGTTCCTCATAATGGAATGGTTACTGCTGCTGAAATCAAGGATGCTAAACATAGCATAAGAGCTAAGGAAACATTGTTGAGTGCCTTGATTGATTCAGAGATGACTAATGTGATGGGATTTCAGAATGCACATGAGATTTGGAATAATTTAGAGACCTTGTATAAAGGAGATGCACAAGTTAAAGTTGCTAAGTTGCAGAGTTTGAAAAGAAAGTACGAGACATTGAAGATGGGAGAAGATGAGAACATAACATCTTTTATGGCTAAAGTGAATGAACTTGTTATGAAAATCAAATGTGTTGGTGGAACTCTTGAGGAAGATGAGATTGTTGCTAAGGTGTTGAGATCCTTTCCTCCTTCTTACAAAGCTAAAGTTGTTGCTATTGATGAGATCTGAAGTGTGACTACTATGACAAGAGATATGTTGGTTGATAAGCTACCTGCATTTGAGTTGAGTGAATTTGGAGAATCACATGGTAAATCTGAGACTGCATTTAAAAGCTTTATATCCAAGAATATGAAGTATGATCCGAGAGAGAGTTCATCTAGGGTTTCAAAATATGAAAGAGAAATGAGAGAGATGGAAGAATAGGAAAAATAGTTGGATGATCTTGAAGAACTTATTGCTCAGAGATTGTCTAAGGGAGTCGGTAAGTATGATGGAAATTTACTTTTGAAATTTTTCTCTTGTAATAAGATAGGACATTTTGCTTCTAGGTTTCCTACAAGAATGCCTAGGTATGATAAGCATGAAAGACATGATAGATTTGATAAGCATGATAGATATCAGAAGCATGATAAGTATGATAAGCCCTATAATCCTAACCGGAAGTATAGATATCATAAGAGATGTTATTATGCTGATGATGAAGGTGTGACAGATGAGGAATCTAAGAATGGGAATTCAGAAGATGAATCAGTATTTATTTCTATCAAGGAAGGTGATCCGATACCAGTAAATCCTACAAGTTGCATTATTGAGGAGAAAGCTTTGGCTGCTAAGACTGAAGAGAAAGATGAATGGGTAAATGATAGTGGTTGTTCATATCATTTAAAAGTGATAAAATAAAATCTATGAATATGGAAAGGTATGATGGTGGTATAGTAAGATTTAGAGATAATAAAACTTGTGTGATTCGTGGTAGAGGTTATATATCTTTTGATGGTAAGAATAATATTGATGATGTCTTATATGTTGAAGGTTTGAAGTATAATATTTTAAGTCTTGGACAGATGGTTGATAAGGGATATGATTTGCAATTCAAGAATGGTAAATGCAATATTTTGAATGCCTTTGTTATAGAGATTATATTAGGGACTATGACTAAAGGTAATATCTTTCACTTGAATGTCGGTGAGAAAACTTATTTGATTTCTCAAATTGATGAAAGTTGGTTGTGGCATAGGAGGATGTGTCATGTTAATTTTGATTGCATGATAAGGATAAGTTCTACTCAATTTGTTAGAGATTTTCTTAAGATTGTGAAGCCTTCTAATCTGGTATTCAAAGAATGTCAATTGGGAAACCAAACAAGAACTTCATTTAATATTAAGCTATATACATCTAATGGGTTATTAGATCTTGTGCATATTGACTTGTGTGGTCCTACAAGAGTGAGAAGCATGCAGGGTGATAGGTATTTCATGTTGTTGATTGATGACTATTCTAGAATGATGTCGGTGACTTTTCTAAGGGAGAAATCAGAAGCACTGGAGAAATTCAAGATATTCAAAGCTAAGGTGGAGACTGAGATAGGGTTGAAGTTGAAGTGTTTTGGATCTGACAGAGGAGAATTCACATCCGATGATTTTGATTTATTTTGTGAGAGGAATGGAATTATAAGATAGTTATTTGCTCCTAGAATCCCTCAGTAGAATGGAGTTGTTGAAAGGAAGAACAAAACCATTTTGGATGCTACTAGAACTATATGTTGATTGAAGGAAATGTTGCACAAACCTTTTGGAGAGAATTTGTTAGCACTTTTATTTACACATTCAACTGGTTGCATATAAAAGGTGATTCCGATAAGACTCCTTATGAGCTATGGTTTGTTCATGTTCCTACAATTAGATATTTCAAAGTTTTTGGAAGAAAATGTTATATCAAAAGAGATGAGGATATTGGAAAGTTTGATGCAAGATGTTATGAAGGAATCCTCTTGGGATATTCTACTAAGAGAAAGACATATCAATGTTACAATAAGAGATTGAAGAAGATAGTGGAAAGTGCAAATGTGAAGGTTGATGAATGTCATGGAAAGCAGATCAGAGCATGCAGATGTGAGATTGATGATCAGGATATTGTTTATAAGCCTGCAAAGACTGAAATTCTAAAGTATAATGCTTTGATAGAGATAGTTACTCCAGATATTGCTTCTACCAATGAGGAATTTCAAGAACCACAGAATCAGAAGACTTTGAGGTATGTGAAATTGAATCATTCAGATAATCAGATTATTGGTGATAAAAACAAAGGTGTGATGACTAGGAGAAGGATTGTTGCTGAAGAGATATGCATGATTTCCAAGACTGAACCTAAAGATGTTGCTAAAGCATGTAAAGATGAGAACTAGATAAAAGATATGGAGGAAGAGTTGAATCAGATTGAGAAGAATAACACATGGGAGCTTGTTTTGAGACCTAAATACAAGAATGTGATTGACACTAAATGGGTGTTCTAGAATAAACTAAATGAATCTGATGAAGTGGTAAGAAACAAAGCAAGGCTAGTATGTAAAGGATGCTCTCTGATGGAAGGTATTGATTATGAGGATACTTTTTCTCCTATAGCTAGAATTCAAGCTGCTAGATTGTTGCTTGCATATGTTACTTACAAGAATTTTAAGGTATATCAAATGGATGTCAAGTCAACCTTTTTGAATGGAGATTCAAAAGAGGAAGTCTACATCAAGCAATGAGAAGGATTTTCATTATCAAATGAAGGAGACATGGTATGCAAATTGAAGAAAGAAATGTATGGATTGAAACAAGCCCCTAGAGCTTGATATGCTAGATTGGACAAGTATTTGATGAAGTTGGGATTTTGTAAAGGTACTACTGATAGTAACTTATACTTTAAGGTTGATAGTGGTAACATTTTGATTTTTGTAGTGTTTGTGGATGAAATTATTTTTGGAGAAGATGATGATTTGAGTATGAAGTTTACTAATGGTATGCAAAAGGAATTTGAGATGTCTATGATAGGTGAGATAAAAAAATTCTTAGGATTGTAGATTACACAGACTAGTAAAGGCATTTTCATTTCTCATTCTAAGTATGTGAAGAAACTGTTGAAGAAATTTGGGTTAGCTGATTCTAAACCTATTGAAACTCCTATGGTGACCAGATGCAATTTGTCTAAGCAAGATGAATCTTTGAAAGTTAATCAGACCTTGTATAGATCTATGGTTGGTGGATTGTTGTATTTGACTCAAACTAGACCAGATATTATGCATGTGGTTTGTCTTTATGTCAGATTTCAAGATGATCCTAAAGAGATTCATGTTACTCTTGTGAAGAGGATTTTCATATATTTGAAGGGGACTATTGATTTTGGTTTGTGATATCGGAAGAACAATGATTTCATGTTATGTGCTTATAATGATGTTGATTGGGTAGGTGATGTAGATGACTAGAAGAGCACTATCGGTGGAGCTTTATTTTTTAGAAAGAAATTGGTTTCATGGGCAAGTAAGAAACAAGATGTTATATCTCTATCTACTATTGAAGCTGAATATATTACTACTGCTCATAACTGTACTCAGGTAGTTTAGATGAAGTAGATGTTGAAGGATATTAGAGTTGTGTATGATGAGCCTACTATTATATATTGTGATAATTCAAGTGCCATTAATATTTTCAAGAATCTGGTACTGCACTCTAAAACATAGAATATATCAATTACATATCATTTCTTGAGGGAGATAGTCAATGATGAAGAAGTTAAATTGGAGTATGTATCTACAAAGGATCAGATTGCAGATATTTTCACTAAGCCTTTTCCTACATATATATTTGTCTATTTGACAGACAATTTAGGGGTCTTTTCTCCTCCTAATGAGAACTAGGTGCATTGAGATGCATCAATTCAGTGGACTTCATAGTATTATCTTCTTATTCTGGTTAATGAGTTAGTGCTACTACTCAGCCGGGTTAGCTAGTGTGTTGTTCAGTGTATGAATTTATCCTAAGGGGGAGAGATTGTCCTTCTTAGAGGGTGAGATGCATGATTTGTATTTTGTCTTTGCCATTTCTCTCAAAGGGGGAGAGATGCATGTGAAAACCCGCTTTATCTTTGGAGCTTTGTGCGCACGATCTTAGGGGGAGATTGTTGGAGTTTTCTTGTGTTGTTTTATTCCTTTGCATTTAATTTTTTTCACATTCATATGTTGCCATCAATGCCAAAGGGGGAGATTGTTGGACATTGTTACTACTACGATATGTTGTTTTCATTGATGTCAACATATTCCTATGTTTTGGTGTTGCAGTGAGTTGATCCGGTTGGTTTATTTGTTCTCTACATTGAATCAACTAGAGATACTTAGTTATTTATTGATTCCATGATGCTATGTGATGATTTGATCGAGTTATGGATTCCGGTATGGAGATCAGTTTTCAGTGTTTAGTGTTGCAGTGTTCTAGTATTTGATCTGTTGTGCTCCGGTATGATTATATCTTTTGTTGCGGATTTGGGAGAGTGTTTGGGATTGTTATGTGTATCTTAATTTCAGATGGTTTGTGATTTGATGCTCTGCAAGCTATCTTTCTTGTTTGAGTTATTGTTGTTTAATGTTCCTAAGTGTTAGCGTCTTGATTGATGAATATTTGATTAAGTGGTGTTGATGCAACTATTGCGGATGGTTCTAATGTGCTTGTTGGTGTTCCCTAACCATGTCCTCTTTGTTTTAGTGGTCTCCATTGATCATTGTATGCATAATTGAGGATCTTATGGGTCTATTGATATTCTTCATGTTATGTGATATTTTCAATGGTGTAATGTGTTGCAATTGACCTTGGCAAGATTTTTGATGTGGTGCACATTTGAGGAGTTGATTTGGGTATATGTTATGTTTTTATGACATTGTATTGGTCTGGTGGTTGATTTATGTATTGTGTGATGTAATTTTGTAATTACATATTGAGGGTTTGGTCGACCTTGTAATCAAGGTTGATGATCTATATAAATAGGTGTTATATTCATGTAATTTGTATGTCGATGTTCAGTCTACATTATCAAAGAGTGGTGTATGTGTGAATAAGTGAATTTATCTTTCAATGTGGTGTATTGAGTAGAGAGTGTTGCAGAGCAGACAATTGAGCTTAACCGAAACTGTCATCAAGCATTAGAAGATGTTATTCTTTCAATTCATCTTTGTCAGATTGTAGTCTGAATATCTTTGTAAGGTAGTGAACCTTCCCTAAGTATTGTAGCCTTCTGGGTCATTAGATTTTGAGTAGTGAGCTCTAGGCAGTTTTCCTGAATGCATGTGCATTCCCCATTGTAATATTTACACATACTAATGTAAAGCATAATCTCATTGTGGGTAGGTTCCCACCATGGTTTTTCCCTTGACCGGGTTTTCCATGTCAAAAATCTTGGTGTTATGTGTGTTTTTGTTATTGTGCTTACCTTTATTCTTGTTGTAGTTGTTCAGATCTGAAATTTTACTTAATTTGTTTAATCCCATAAAAACTTATTCACCCCCCCCCCTCTCAGTTTTCTTTTTTTGTTGTTGCCAATAGAGATTAGCTATAGGAAATGAAAGAGAAGATATGTGTGAAGAATGAAGTGAATTGGAAGAACAAGAACATCAAAGAGAAGAAGAATAACCTATATATGCTAGAGAAGAAAGAGTTTTTGAGGGCTCTTTCGAGAATTAAAAAGAGCAACAAAATGGATGTGGCAACCTTTTCTAGAAAAAATATCCAGATGAGTTGATTGATTCGATAGAAGAGCTAGAAGAATACTTTGAAGTGGAGGAAATTAGAGATCTGCAAAGGGTAAAGTTGGCTCAAATGAAGTTGAAAGGGCATACTTAATCATGGTAGAAATAGTTTCAAAAAAAGCATGTAATGAATAGAGAAGTAGGATAACAAGATGGAATCAAATGGTGACTAGATTGAAGAGAAAATGCATTCCTAAAGACTACAAAATGGAGTTTTTCAAGAAGTTGCAAAATCTAGAGTAGAAAGATACAATTGTAAAGGAATACTCAAAATAGTTCTACAAGTTTTCCATTCAATCAAGAAGGCATGAGATTGATATAGAAAACGTAGCCAAGTATGTGAATGGTTTGTGGTTCAATATTAAAGATGAACTAAGCATGTTTTAGATTAATACCATTGAAGAAGCATATCAATATGCATTTAAGGCTAAGGAAAAGTTAATGAGAAGGTAAATAAATAATTTCAAAAGTTGAGGAAGATTTGGATATGAGAAGCGACATGCAAGTGGTAGCAAAGGAAAGTACATTGAAGAAGAATTAAAGCCCAAATGGAGTAGGGAAGTGGACCAAAGCATAAAGGAAAAGGAGTTCTCATTAAGAATAAGTGGTAGCAATAGTAGAGGGTTTTAGGGAAAATGTTTGTAGTACAAAGAAGATGGTCACCATACTTTTGATTCTCATGAAATACAAGAAAGAAGCAAGAAGAGTGCAGAAAGAAACCACTCGGCACAAGAGGATGAAGAAAGTTATGCATCTACAAAAGGTGAAGACCTCAAAGGATATGAATCTCTCATGATGAGGAAAGTTTTGGTGAATCCCAAGGTGGTTGAGGAGGAACCATCCCAAAGGAGTCTCTTTAAAACTATGTGCAAGACTAGAGGTAAGTTCTATAAAATTATAGTAGATAGTGGTAGTACATATAACCTAGTTTCAGAGGACATCGTAAACAATCTAGGTTTCAAAATATGTAAGCACCCTTATCTGCATAAAGTTTCATGGTTATAAGAGAGACATGAGATGGTTGTGAGTGATTTATTTTTGGCTAATTTTAAAATTATTTATGTATACACCTAAAAATGGTCTAAAGATAATTAATTAAACAATCAATTATTTAATTAATCCCCCTTCCCAATTTAATTGAATTCATTAGAAATTTGATTAAATTCCCCATTCACCTGCTTATTAATAAATCTAAGGATTTATTTAATAGGTTCATTTCAATTGGCCCCTTTGATTAATTAATCTGCATTAATTAATTCTCCCCTATTTAATTAATTTCTTCTAATCCCCTAATTAATTAAAACAAATTAATTTATGAGTTGTTGAAAGTTTATTAGCCTTTTCCTATTATTTGAAATTTTAAATTCAAATTACCCACATGCCTCCTAACTTCTAACCACCTAGCCTAACCATCCCCTAACCTAACCCATTCCACCTAATCCTGAGTTTAACTAACCCTATCCTATCTTGCACATCCTAACCTCCTATGGGTTGGCTATTCTCCCCTTGAGACACATGGCACTTATGCCACGTCTCCTCCTTTGGACACTTGCCCTCTTATGAGAAAGGCTCCTTGACACTTGTCACCATAGAGATGACAAGTTTCCCTCCCTCCAACCTCTTCTCCAACCTCCTCCAATTTGACCCTTGAAATCTTCATATTCAATCTTGAGCATTGATTCCTGCCACCTCACCCCTAGCCTTGGAAATCCTATAAATATCCCCCATTGTGGATCACAAAGGATCCCATCTCATATCATTTTATGCATTGTTATCATAGGCATATCATCTCTATCATTCTAGTTTAGCATTGTTATTATAATAAATTGCATCTTAGATCTAGCTTAATTTTATCATATTCTAGCATAATTGTTGAATCATATAGCATAATCAATCTCTCATCTAGCTTAATTGCATCATTCATCTAGCTCAATCATACATATTATTATCCTAATTAGCTTCTTGGATCAATCTATCTTAATCATACACTCATCTAGCTTGCAAATCATATCATTTTCAATCCTCCATCTAGGTGTAGTCAAGTCACTGGGATTGCTTATCCAGATTTGAGAGAAAATCCACACTCGCATCTCTTAGGAGTTGATAGGTCACTTTGTCATGGTTTATCTTTCGTTTGATTTCAATTTGTTAACCATTCTTGTAATGATCTATTGAGTGTTTGTGTTATAGCTGCAGGTACCCTACCTCACATGCACGACAGTTTCTTATAAAGATGAGGTCTTGTGTGATGTGATTTCTATGAGTGCTTGTCATGTGATGTTGGGTAGGCCATAGAATTCTAATAGAAATGTTATTCATGATGGTTGCAAGAATGTGTACACCATCCAAAAAGATGGTTAAAAGTATAAGTAGAATCTTTTAAGGGAGAAGGAGAAGCAAGTAAAGGAATCAAGTTCCATAATTTGTTGTAATGTTGGAAAGAAATAAATAGAGGAAGAGGAAAGTGAGCACAACCATTTGTGAACAATAAAAGGGTAGATTTTGAGAGGAAAAGGTAGATTGGGTTCTAATTTATTGCAGCAGTGTTGCAAAGAAAAAGAGAATATCAGTCCAAAGGAACATGGAGGTTAGAGATGTAGATACGTGGTGGAAAATAACACCAATGAAGGTAGCTTGAGTGTTGAGGTTGGACACAAATGTGGAAGAGAGAAGGCTCCTATGGACAAGGAGAAAAAATGGATAAAAAACAAACATGTGATCACAATCCCATGCATTTGCCAGCGTTCCTAAGTTGACCAACTCAAGGAACATTTCACTTACCTTACATGTGTGGTGTAGGAGCACTTGGGCACATTCACAATCAATAGAAACCAAAAATAGATTTTTATTTTGTTTTCCTAATTTGTTTTGTTTGGTTTTTGTTTTCTTTTCAGATTTATGCCTTAGGGAAATGTTGTCTCATGAAATACAAAGATAGGAAAATATTTTAAGCAAATATATTTGGTTGGTGTAAAACCAATCTCCACAATCCTATTGGCATCCTTACAACCTATGAGAGATAAGAATAGGTGGAAAATATCTATCAAATCATAATTAGAAATAAATATTTAAATTTCCTTAGTGGGTATATAATCAGACATGGAAGTATAGGCAGGGACATGAGCTTTTGACAAAGTTATGTCCTCTCATGGAATGAAACACTTATGCAAGAATTGCATTAATTATTAAATCTTGAGAAGATTTTAAGAATATACAATTGAAGGGTGTAAAATCAAGTTCTACATCCTCCACAAATGTCCTTCCTTCCTATGCCAAAATGGGAACTTTGAAACAAGGTATGGACACCCACCAAGGCATAAGAGAAGGGAAATTTTAGTCATTTTAATTGTTAATTTATTAAGTGTGGATGCATATCTAAGGTTTGTGAACTTTAATAGAATGCCTCAAACAATGCATAAAATTCCAACATTGTCAAATTGGCCAAGTGAAAAGCCAAGAGACACCCATCAATTGGATATTGGATTGTCAAAGTGTAATGATGGAGCATAATTTTGAGGGCTGCACAAGTCAATATGGAAAATGTGTGGTGGAAGAGAAGGGAATGAGTGAGGTTGCATCTATATGTTCATATAGGAATCGATTGGTATTAGTCCATTAGAGAGGGAAAAGTTGTAGTTCAATGCAAGAAAGGGAAGAGGGTAAAACACCAACATTTGGCAATAGAATATTGATGTACAATAAGAGAGAAACAAAGACCCAACCAA
This sequence comes from Cryptomeria japonica, assembly GCF_030272615.1. Taxonomy (NCBI): domain Eukaryota; kingdom Viridiplantae; phylum Streptophyta; class Pinopsida; order Cupressales; family Cupressaceae; genus Cryptomeria; species Cryptomeria japonica. The sequence continues at coordinate 252,182,767 of NC_081410.1, read as the reverse complement.
GAATTGCATATATGCATCCAATAAAAAGAAATAATCTTAGATAGAAAGGAATTTCACTTATATGGAGGAATTAATTGTAGATCTAAGAAAGAATAAGGGCATCGATAGAGGGCTAAAGGAAGAATAAATTCTTTGATATAGAATGACTCTTGAGAGAGTAAATTTTGTAATCTATTTCCAAAAGATGATATACATTGATTGTAAATTTAAATTAAATAAAATAAAGTTGTTTTCTTTTTTGATCTTGTATTTTTGTTATGTGGATTTGTAGATAGCTCTATGTCTATAACGTGAATGCATATTTTTGAATTAGAGGAACCATCTTGCATTCTCTATATATATCTATCACTCTCTCTCTCTCTCAGCCTCTTTGTATACCTCTATAACTATCTCTCCATATTTCTTCTTTCATCTATTCATATATCTCTATCTAGTTATCTCTCTATCTCTCTCAACCATTCTCTCTCTCTCTCTCTCTCTCTCTCTCTCTCTCTCTCTCTCTCTCTCTCTCTCTCTCTCTCTCTCTCTCTCTCTCTCTCTCTCTCTCTCTCTCTCTCTCTCTCTCTCTCTCTCTCTCTCTCTCTCTCTCTCTCTACCATCTACATCTCCTTATTTCTATCTCTATCTCCACCACTCTCTCCCTCTCACCCTATTGAAAACATAATATGAGTCTATAAATAATGGAATTCAATTGTCTCCTTGATTTATAATTTTTGTTTAAGTTTGATGTACTAG